>NC_043752.1:7242941-7531087 GCF_902148845.1 Salarias fasciatus | reverse complement strand
GCGAAGCTTGTGGACGAGAGTCTGACGCTGTTGTGCTGGAAAAAAAGAAAACTCCGGCAGCAACTCGACGGCAAACTCTCCAGAAAACCGAGAAACTGAAGAGCAGAGATCCGAGAGCAGCACAAATAACACGAGCAACTCTTTAAACTCAGGGTTTTTCTATCTTTGACTTTAGTTCATAAAAAAATCATTCAAATTAGTACATTTAAAAACCTTACTTTATGTAAAGTGTAAAACTCAGAGAAATTGTTTTGTCTTGCACTTAATTTCATTTAAATAAGTGCAAACTCAGTTGCTTGTTTTATTTTTCAGACTATTATTTTGGACTTAAACGTAGTGGCTGGGCTGCCTTTTTATTGGAAATAAAATTCATTTTCAAAAATAATCTCATTGCATTATTTTAAATTTTATGTGTATAAAGTATCGGTATGCAAGTATCGGTATCGGTGAGTACTGAAGATGAAGTACTCGTACTTGGTATCGGTCTGAAAAAAGTGGTATCGCACATCCCTATTTAAAATATAAGAAAAACATTCTTCTTCGCCAAATAATTGTCGCATCTGCCTACGTCATTGGCAGCGGTGACTATTATGACGTACGTGATTGTCGTGGGGTGTCTCAATTCGGAGGGGTTTACTTTCTCCCCTGCCCCTTAGCACTCCGTTTCATAGGGGTAGGGCTAAGGGGGAGGAAAGAGAAATGGGATTGGGCCTTAGTCTCTCTTCAAACTGGCTTATACCCCTTTAACCCCTTTTTACCGAGTCGGCCTCGGTCTGCGGATCGCAACATACCAAAGTTGTCTAAGAAGCGTTTCCTCATCCAAACAGCAGCATCCAGCTTGAATCCAAGGCGAGCAAGGAAATTACTGGGAAAGAACTGAGATGCATTTGTGGATGTAGGACCTTTCGTTTTCTGGATAAAGTTGCAAAGTGAGCAAGGCTCACTTTAGAATGGCCTTTTAATTATGGAGTTAAAACAAAAAAAAATCTTGGGTTGAAGTTGCAGAGTTGGCAGAGGAATTTCGTTCATTACGCAGCGACGGCGTTCTGCTCTCCTGCAATTCGTTCGGGTCTCATTCACAGCTCGCATCGTCACAGTCAGTGGGTGGATTGATCTCATTAAAAGGTGTTTTCGGGTGAAATTCCATGCGGATTGTTATGTGCGACTGCTTAGAAAACTTAAACAGAATAAAAGGCCAGGTGAATGGTCATACTATGTAATCTTTTATCGATCTGGCATTCCTTTTTTCCTACGCCTGTAACTTCTCGTCAGATTTCAAAATGACTACAGTCATCCCACAATTTTCCGAATCCTGATGCATATCACAGATTGATTGGATGTTCATGTATAACGTGTACCAGCAGGTTTGCCAAAAATTAAACGTTTCAGTTTTTATAAACCTTTTTTAACACTCTTGCACAGCTTCAGACTGTGGCATATCGATTTGCATCATTTCTTACATGTTTCGTAAAGCCACATATCAATTTCACCATCCACAACCAGAGGTGGTTTAGGCGATGTGGGCAACCGCCGTCAATGAAGGGGTGCCTTGTGCACCGTGCACTCTCACACACCTTGGCCACACTTAATGGAAAAACCTCAGCTCAGGGTTATTGCTAATGCAATTCCATCAGCTGGATAGTAAGTTTCACTGTATGGGCTCCTACGGGATTATTAGGTATTTTCAATAGAAGCTTATGAGCGATCAGCTGTTCTCTCGTTGACACAAGCCGACCAGCCTCAGAAAGTGAACAACATGAAAAGTAAAGTCGAGTCACCGCCATGTCTGATTAAAAAAGGCACATTGGATAGAGCAGAGAAAAACTCTCCAACACGCCTGGAAGGAGGAATCCAAAGTGATGGGGACAAAAACAAAAAGTTAAATAAAACAAAAAGTTTCCTCTCTGGGAGTCATTCAATTACTCCCATCCTTTTCCCCAAACCTGCCCTCCCAGGTCTCCCTCCATTGCCATCCGTCTGATTTACTCATGCATAACTGCGGGAACTGGAGCGCTTACCCAGTTGGGTTGACAGCTCCAAAATCCTCGTCCCTGAGCAGGCGGGGGTGACGGCTCTCGTGTCAGACCTACTCGACTGTCTTCACCCGCTCAGACGGCGCTGTCCGCAGGCCTCTGCGGCCACGGCCGCCATCCTCTCAGAGTAAGTGGACTCGTAGCACAGCCCCCTGTGGCCACTGTTCGGTTTGGAGTGACCGCGGTTCATACTGTGTTCACAACAAGTGCGGTTTGTTACAGATTTGCTGCTGTGTTAGTGTATCTCTCATAGCTGTGAACCAACTGCAGATAATTTTTTATACATGGTTATCCTCATAACAAATCCTTGCCGAATCCCTTTGGAGCTGTTCGCACACATACATTTGTCAAAGGAGTATCATCTTGTGAAGTTGACAGCCGTCTGGGATGCCAGAACAGAGCCCAGCAGTCGTGGCCTATTTACTCCTCCGTGTTGCTTCCCTCCCACGTCCGCTGTCAGACAGGTCCTCCCTGTCTCCGAAGTCGCCGACACAATGCCGCGTCTTCATTAAATCTCCGCTCAAAAGAGCCGAGCTGACTTTATTACACTTTTTGCATACATAATGAGGTACAATGGAGATCAGCTCACTGCTTGCTCACATCGCGCTACGGTGGAAATGCATAATGAGGGCAAACATCGGCGACTGGCTGATTTCAATTCAGCTCCGCTTTGTGTTGTCAGATTTTTGTTTAACTCCTCCAGCCGATTCACTGAGCCTTGATTATCACTTACTGTCTCTGACAAACAAAAGCAGCAATTACGTTAAACCAATTCTTGTTTCCTTACACTTTACTTTTTTCTCCTCCTCAGCTCTCATTTGCATTTTTGCCGTTTTGCAGTGTTATCGCCTCTCATTGAGGACACATTCTTCTCCGGTATTGAGATACTGCACCGCACTTGCCATTTACAGTAAAATGGTCCATAGCATGAGAGCTGTCAGCTGCATTCACTTTCAGGGGGATTCAGAGTCTTGCTCAAGACACTTTAGCATATGGAAGGGAAGAGACGGGCAATCTTGTGATTAGCTGATGACCCACTCTTTCAAATGAGTCAGTAATTATAGTTGTGGCGCTTCATATATCCATGCATCTTATTAAGCATTTCATCAAGAAGAGCAAGACGCCGTTATGTTTTTAGTCATCCAACATGTAGCACAACAAACCACTCCGAATCATTTCTCAGAAGTGTTTCATTTAAGGAAGGACGGCGCAGTGCATTGATAACGAGTTTCGTGCTGGCTCAGTAACTGTGGCGATTATTTGAGGAATCTAGCATGACTCCATCGGCTGATTTGAGCAACATGCTCGTGATGAGTAGCTGTATTTTTGGGACACACTCGGATGTCTCGAGCTTGGTCATATTGAGAAGAGAATTCCACCTCCATGGGCGTTTTGTAGACAAGCGCTTCGCAATCAGTAGGCTGATACAAAATGTAACATTTATAATACGAAAATACTAATTTAAAAACATTTACTGTTATTACATCTCATTTGATGCAGACATTTTGTCATTGCACCTGGAAAACCTTTCGTCTTCCAACAATACTGGTACAGCAATTCACTGCCTCCTCTTCTAATGAGGAGGGAGGTTCGCAAGCGATTCAAGTAGTCATAACTCACTGAGCTCACAGTACATTTTCTGATGGTTTGTATTATGACAAATGGCTGTGGGAGCAAATCCCTGCTCAGATCCTTGAGCGCTCAAGAGATTCACACGCAGGGATGTGAAGGAACCGAATGCACGACGCAATCGGCCATGCTGATTTCAAACAAGGCGCTGAGAAGGCCTTTAACAAAATGTTGAAAATGAAAGGGGTCCTAAAGAAATACTTTATGGCCTTGTGTCGGCCACAGAAAAAGAGACTTTTATATCAGGAATGTTAGAATTTGACGGTACTTTTTTGAACTTTTTGTGCACCTCTTTAGTATTGTGTTATTCGACCTCCAGAATTTGTCTTCCTATACTGGTGGTGTGTTGTAAAAACTCTTTTACAAGGACCCTGGACAAATCCTCAGGAGACAGAAAAATAAAACTTTGATGCCTTTTTTATGTTGCTGTTTTTGTGATCAATGGAGAAAGGCATGATAACAACAGAGCACCATACATATTGTCTCAAATAATTCTCACTGCCCTTCACATCTGCCTGTTCAGATATTACTCCTGGCCATCCATCCATCCATCTGGTTTGGTAGATAGTCTGTTCATTGTCTAAAAATTTAAGGATATCTGTCATAATTTCAGAGGAATGTTTCATCTTTATTAAGACCCAGTACTTTTTTTTCATTATAATTTCAAAACACCTCACCTACGACTGTGAGAAATCCATTATTCATAACTTCAGAGTACAGTCACAAAGCAGCTGTACCGCCCTCAAAATTTTCTACCAGCCCACACGTGTGAGACTCACGACTTTTTCCACAGTGCGTTATCTAAAATAAAACTCTTGTCCACACACTCTGAACAAGTGCTCCTCTTTGTGTAGCACGCGGCGTGAGGCGCTCTCATTGTAGTGGAGGAAAGGTTTGTTCGGAGAAACGTTTTATCCGTTTACAGAAAAATTCAGCATCAGCTCGCTGTGCAAGATGAAGCAGCCGCGGAAAACGGAGATAATTTGAAACGGCGTCGGCTAACCAAATGCGAGTTGACTTGATTGTTTCTTCACTCATGATTCAAATTGTCAGTGTTTAGCAGATTACCGTCTCTTTGCTTTTACCTCACTGTCGGCTTCCGCCGCTTCGGGCTCCGATTTAGAGGCCTTTCATGGGCGTGGATAAATGACAGCGCCAGTGGCTGAATTAGAATTTTCCAAATAAGATGAATGTCTCATTTTGAGTGAAATAGGGCGCTGTATTAGTTAACAGACCAAAGGAAGACGAGGGTTTTCTTTATTAAAAAAAAAAAAAAAAAAATCACTGTCGCTATAAAACGAGGCAAAAAGTACTTGCTGTGCGCAGACTGGAGTCGTACAGGTATAATAATCATAATGGGCCATAATTGTCCTTTCTCGTGATCATTCTGGTTGACTGAGATATGTGGAAATTTCACACTGTGCTCTTTATTGAGGCCATTTTCAGTCAAAAGAAAATGAGCTTGGAGTTAAAACACTTTACAGCCTCAAATTGGAAATTAAGTTGTGCTTTTCTTTCAGGCTGTTAAGTTCAAGGCGGAAACCATGAAGCCCCTGACTTCAGACTGGAGCGGAAATGAGAAAAGGTAACGAATGTACACATTTTTGGACGATTCCTAAAGATCTCACCACACTCATACATTTCACCTGTCGACTTGGGAAACCAGTTTTCATCAGTTGCAGCACAATGTTCTGCTTGCGTCGTTTTTTTTTTAAAAGGCTGCAGAAACGTGAAACGGTACCGTAGCGTGCTCTGATCCCTCCGTCTTGCTCCTGATACCTGGAAAAAAAACTGAAAACTGCCAAAAGCTGAAAATTATGACCAGAAAGCCAATTTGCTCTGGCCGTCTTGACATTTTTTGCTGCCAGTAAATGAGAAAGTGCAGCAGCGAAGACACAATTAACATTTACTCCAAGAGAGAAGGGCCGCCTGACTTTTCTTAATTCTCTGTAGTGCATGGCCCGGGGTTTCAAACTGATTTCAAATGTAAATGCTTGTCATGTGCTTATGACACGTTGTTTGACATTGACGGTTCGGTCGGGGCGTCGTGGAGCGAGCTGGGCCGCCGTGCCTGCAGCGGCTGCGGAGCTCAGCCCCGCTTTTCCAGCAGGTTGTCGATTGACATTTGGAGTCATGCGCTGCAGTAGATAAGGGGGCTCTGTGCCTGCTGAATGGTCGATACGACCGACCTGCTATTAAACCAAATTGAGCTTTGATATCACGGCGTATGCTGTTGATGAACCCCGCATCGCCTTGTGCTATTATGCATGGCTAAGAGGGAAGGGGGGGGGACCCAGTGGGGATGGAACTTCTAATCTCAGCAGCAGTAAAGCTTTAGTGATGTGGTGAGCTGCTCGGGCCCCTCTCGGCACCTGCTCGGCTCTCCGTGCGATAACACTGCACATTATGCATATTGCAGGATGTAAATAATGGCACACAGTGGACTTTCTTGGCTTTGGTTTGGCTGATGTCTTCACAGCAGAGTCATCCTGAAACAGAATCAGAAGGAGCTCTACTGAATAATACACAGCCCTGGTTTCTTGTTTGTTTGGACCCCCCACCCCCTCCGAGATGCATAGAGCATTCGACCATTTTTGTGGGACATTTGTGACTGTCCTCAAAAAAGAAAATTCCCCGAAGTCAGCAAAACATCCTCTATTTGAAAAGGGAGATTGCTTTTTTGCTGCTTCAAAGCCGACCTCATTCCTTCCATCCCATCGTTCCAGAATCTCATGGTGTCTATAAAAATGGCTGTTTACTACGGCCGTGGTGCACATGAGCAGCGGCACCATCTTGAAAAGAAGTTGCGTTTTCCTGGTGAAGACCAGGTCATGACTGAATAACGGCAGTTTTGAGAATTATGACTTTGCTCTCAGTGCAATCAGCTGGTTTTACTCCAGAAGCTCCTTCTGCAGCTTCGTTACATGACTGACATGACTCCTCGTTTTCATTACGACTAATCTAAAGCAGAAAGTCTGCCCGGGAGAACTCAATTTGCACCAATTTAACATCTCATTGTGTTCGCTGCCACGAGTGTGACACCATCATCCAATCACTTCAGCGTAATTAGGTCTTTCTAAGTTGAGCTGTTTTTTTTTTTCATCAGGTGAAGAAATGTGACTTAGGAAAAACCAAAATGCGATTAAAACATTGTTCTTCTTTCCCCAACATGCACTTTCTCCTTCACTTCTTTTCAGACTTGCGTTAGCGGTAACCCTGAGCTGAGGCTTTTTCATGAAGTGCGACCAAGGTGTGGGTTCATGTCAGCATGGGTGTCATGTTCAGATGCACCCATGTGCGTCATGGTTTCAGGAGGTGAGAAACGAGGCAGAACTCCTTTGGCGGTAATTTCATTTTATTTGCTGGTTTAATCCAACACGTTTCACATAAGCGCTGCTGTTGCGTGAACGGTGCCTCGCAGCAGGGCACCTGTGTGAAGTGGACTTTCACATGCACCTTTTTCCTGAAGAAAACTTCAGATATCCATCTGTCCATTCAACCGCTTTAAAACTACTTCCACTTCCCTGTCAGGTCTATCACAGAGAGAAACAAATCAGCTGATTTTGTACAACATTTAATGATTTTTTTAATGCTCTAACTTCACAGTGATTTATTTATTGGTTATTGGGGTATTGATATTGATCCAGTTGGGTTAGATTTTACACTGATCAGGTCCCACACTTCTATGTTGAGTGTTGTAAATGGAATGCAGTACTTGAATAGAAAACAGTGAAGGATAATTAAATTGTGTTTGATATGTGACCTTTTATTCGGTGCAGATTAACATCCTTGCCTTTTTTTTTTTTTTTTTTTTTTTGAACACCTAAAGTCGATCCAAACATGTTCGAAGGACACCGTTTCTGTTCTCACGGAAAGTAAAATAGCTTGTTTCCGGAAAACCTTTACCCACATTTGTGTTTTTTCCATTAGTCAAATGAATTCATTCAGACAGTTTCTAACCAAGAAGAATGGCGCCGGCCGCAACCCCCCCCCCCTCCCGAGTGCACCTGTCACCACTCTGTCCGCAATTAATCATCCCGGTTCAAGGCTTTCGGGGCGCAAACAGCGTCCGAACACCTTGAAAGCGCTTCCCCTGCCCCGCGCTTGTTTATTACAGCAATATTTATTTATATTCCACCTTTGTGCGCCGTTCATTTATTCAGTTTTTGATTGGCTGCGCAGGCTTTCATCTTCCTGGTGTTGCTTTCAGCAGGGCGCTGTCTGGCTGTTACTCTTTGACTCGCTCCTCCACCTGCCTTTTTCTTTTTTTTTTTTTTGGAAGTGAAGCCGTGTAAATGCATCTGTGAGCATCATAGCTCCCCCACCTCCAAACGGTGACCATTTAATGAGTATGCGTGGCCTCGCTCCGCTCCGTCTACTTCGTTTGTAATGTCCTCTCTGTTATCGAGATTTATGTGGCCCCTGAATAAATGATGTCTCCCTTATCTGAGGCGTCTGTACTGGACACTTGAGCCGCTCCCCGTGTGCGTATGTTTAATGAATGAATCTGGCGAAACACTGATACGTTATCTCGTCAGCGTCGGGCGTAAAAAAAAAAAAAAGGGACACACAGGGACGGTAAATGTTCCTCGTGGGGATTTTACAGCGCCGGCGAAATACTGTAAGTTTGAAGAATACTTCGTCCAGAAAGGAGCTGAATGTTGACTCAACTCATAGGTCTGAGGAAAGGATGCGTTTTCAACCAAAATGGACAAATGAAGCAGCTTTTTAGCTCTTTCTAAGCTGAGATTTTGAAAGTCCATTGGTGTTTGATTTACTTTTTAATACCATTCTGATCTTCTTAATGGCTCCTGGTCTGTTCATCTTTTTAATATAACATTGAAACCCATTTTACGTTCAGCTTCAAATAGTTTGAAGTGAACTTAATGACTTGTTCCAGAGAGTTTGTGGTGATTTGAAGCTTTGTGCCGCGGTGTATATACTGTCAATACAAACCAAGAGAAGATGACGCACTGTGTTTACAATCGGATGGTCAGAGACACGGCAAAGCAGAAATGAGGAAATCTGTTAATCCTATTTGTATCGTAGTTCTTTTGACAGATTTTTTTTAAAAGATTTAGTATTTTTTAAATCTTATGAGTAACCATAAATATTTCAAATATTTCAAAACTAACCTCTCTGGCCTCACAACCTTAAGCTACGGCAGCAACTGAGAGTGTCATTACTATCAGGAAGAAGAAGAAACGGCGGTATGAAGCCAGATGGAGTCAACACAGCTGGACAAAAGAAGGTTGGATTGGCTGGTCGGATGAGTCGAAGGAAATAACACCGCTGTTTGGATCCGTCATGCTTTACACAAGCTTTTCAACACGCTGCAAATGGGAGTGGCTCGGGACTCAATTTATTTGGGTCTGTTGTCAGCAGTGGTGGCCTGGAGGTGAGAGAAGTGGACCAAATGTGTCAATGTTGATCAAATCTGACACTTTAGTATTTCTCACTCTCTTAGAGTCATCGATTTACCTCCTCCACACAGCTCAAACTCAAAAATAATAAATAATTTAAAAAAAAAAAAGAGTGTCTGTATACTCAGACTTCAGATGAAACCACTTTTTTTATTTTATTATTGTTATTGCGACACTCATGGATAAACCACAATTTGTGACAATGTTCGTATTGACAGCTTGTTTCCGGGTCCCTCTAATTAGTCACACACAATGTTGATTATGATGATTATGGTTGTGAGATAAGATAAAGAAATACCTATTTTGGGAGCTTTAAAGTCTCAATAATGCATCAGATTTATTGAGCACTTTTTTTTTTCAACATTATGCCAGTTAAACAGATTTGTAATCTGTGCTTGGAGAGGATTAAATTGGTTAGTTTTAATGACCTGCTGCAAATACCGAGGGTATCACATAAGCAGTCACACACAAGATACTGCCTGATCGAAATAGAAGCTGGGGCATTGTACAGTCACGCATTGACTACCTGCCTAGTCATGGTGAGCTAATCTATTTATTACGCATGTGCTGGTGTCCTGCTGTTATTCCCCGCTGCTGTATCCACATCGATCGGGCAGACCCGGGACACCTTTTCCACTTCCCAGCTGACATTTCTATTCTTGTCGTATTCTCGCATCGCATCTTCCACTAAACAGCCAATTTGGCAACCCTGGCTTGGAAAGCCTGACAGATTAATGGTAATTAAATTATACATTTTGGCTCGTTCCTGACTGCAGTATTGTTTTCCTCCATCTAACTCGAAGTGTTTCATCATTAGCTGAGAGGGTTGAGACTCAACATTTCTGATCTTAGTTTCTTTTACTTGCAAGCCGACAGAAAGAAACAGCACAAATCTACAATCCAGCAACAGAAAGGTTTCCATCAGGATACAATTCAGCAAGCTTGTCAAGGTTGTGGAAAATCCCTGTTGCCCAACCACACATCCATAATTACAGTAAACAAGAGATTCACACGAAGATTACAGACACGGAGGTATAGTGTTGAGTAGTTTTTTGCTTAAGGGCAGCAGAAATGCACATATTTTCCTTCTTAAGAAGAATCAGGGCCTTTAATTACTTGCAAAATCTGCAGGAGCTTGGCAGAATTTGTGCAGCGCATTACATGTGACAGGTTATATTAATGAAGAGACGCTTCCAGGGGGCAGATTTGTGTTGCGAGAGTGTCGGATTTTGACAAGATACAACTATTTTTGAAATGTGCTGCATGCTGTTCCGTGCTCCTTTTGATCTGCGTGTGTGTTCTGGATCATGTTCAGAGGTTTGAAAAAGCCTGTAGGGAGGCCTGCCTGAGGGTGTGTGGTGCCACTGATGGGTGAAATGGTGAGAAAGGAGCAGGAACTGTGTTCAAATCCGATCACATCTAACCTCATGAATTTCTGAAGAAAGATATATATTCATGTGAACCTGTTGAGCAGACACTACTTTCTAAAAACAATGGGAAATACTTTCCAGTCTTCCATCAAAGGTGTTTCGATTTGCAAATATCTCACTATGAATCAGAACTACTACCTGCTGTATGGCTTTTCTTGCTTGACTGAAGAAATGGCTGATGGTAGATGACAGCACCGCCGTTTAGCAGCCAATCAGTACAAACTTCATACTGACAAAGGCAGCCAAATTGAAATTGTGAGCTATTCTCATGAAATGTTCAGTAATTTAGTTGATTCTGTCTCGCAAAACAGTGCAGATCTCTCTGTTCTGATTCTGCAAAATCAGGTTCATGGCAGCAGTTTTCATCATATGAATTGACTAAAAGTACGTTTTTTTTTGTTTTTTTTTGAGTTGTTTACAGCTTCAAAATGTGTTGAATCATAACCAGTGAATATTTATGGGGACTGTCTCTCCCGATTTTCGGTTGATGCACGGCTCTAATAGCAGCGTTTAGCTTTCCATCAACAGCAGCAGTGCTGCTAATGGAGGCACACAATACTCGTGCACCTCGGGGGGGGGTTCATCTCCCCCGGGGCCTTTTGCTCGTACCTCCGTGTCTCCGTTGTGTGGTCCAGGTGTGCATTTGGGTACGTGACCATCTGTTACTGGGCTCCAGATTTAGCAACAGAAACGGCGCAGGGGCTTTCATACCCTTTGCATTCGGCGCGCACGTAATTAGCGCCTGATACGTAATCAGTAACTGGAACTGCTTGTGCCGCAGGCTCGATTGTGGAGCCCCGGAACCAAAGTTGTGGTCCGAGTTGCCAGCCTGCTGTGGAGCTGATTTATTTGAACAGGATGAGGGAGCGTCATGGTGGCTTTCACAGCTTGAAAGAAAACATCCCTCTCTGCACTGATTGTATTCACATCATGTCGGAAACCCACAGAAACAGGAGAGTGAGCAACACAATTTATGTGAAAGGAGGTGGGCAACAGGTGAGCTACACACACACACACACACACACACTATATGAGGAAACCTGAAGCAGAGAGAGGGCGTTAAAGTATTGTGATCATGATAGATCAGCCGGTTAAGATGATCAGCAAGTCAAGTTTCAACCGTCTTTCTGTCTTAGCAGTTGCGAAATAAGTTTCAAAGCTGAGTCAAAGGGGAAAGAAAAATGGTTTAAACTTTAATGCTGAAATTTTAACAAAGACATAGTTCTGATTTGCCATTGTTTAAGGTTTACCTGCTTTTGCTGCCACGTTCAAAATGTTCGTACACTCATTAACGTGTGTGTGTGTGTGGGAGGAAGGGCATATGCAGCATGGGGGACTGTGCCCAGGTACATCTTCATGCTCACCAACGCGCCTGATGTGTGAAATAATGTCCAGGTCACCAATCAGGATGAACGGCTGCGTCACCCATGATGCTCGGCGATACATTAGTAATGGCCTCTTCGCCTCACACCAAGACCACCCCTCAGTGTGCTGGCGTCATTTCACGTTGTCTCATTCCTCCCTGTGTGTGTGTGTGTGTGTGTGTGTGTGTGTGTGTGTGTCTGACACACATGCAGAAAAAGGACAATGTCGTGAGGAAACGGCGCCATAATACATTTGATTTTGCTACTTATCTTTCCTTAATTTTATTGGCCTGATTGACAAAAATCTGACGCTTATCTCGACAATCAACAGAGGATCAGTTTTCATTCTTATTTGCAACTGATAATCATCTCTTATCTTACGAGCGTGCTAATTTAATCTGGATATCTCCCAATCAGCTCCAGCATGTGATAAAACCTGTCTGGACCGCATATTCCAAACGACATGGAATCAAATGAATTCAACCATATTAAATGTGTTAATAATGCATATGGGGATAAATAAGCTCAAGCTCAGCAGTTTGCGGCCAATTTGATTGTGTGTGAAAGACAACAGGACGCGCCCACCTGTAGGTTCACGAGGTGCTTTCTCATTCCATTATTCATATAATGGTAACAATTTCCGAACTTGAATAATGCATTGTGGGGGTTTTTTCCCGTCATTTCAAGAAGGGAATTATAGTCAATCCATGTGTGTGCATATGGTAAGACAATTATCAATGCACACACGTGCTCGGTGCGTCAGTTCCCTTGTTGCGAAGCAGAGATCAATGTGAAATTCATCAAATTCTAAGTGAGAAGTATGTCCAGGAAATGGTACATAATCTCTGTGTACGATATGTTATTGACCTTACAGAGAGGCAATAATTGAGTCATGTCTGAATGATTTATAACAAAAATCCATTATTAAGTGGCTTTCTCATATTTATTGGAGGGGTAAAAGGTTTTTTTTTGGTCAATCCAGTCTCCAATGGGGATCTCATTAAGTCTCCTCTGCCAGTGTCCCTTCTCCTCCTATTAACTTAACATATGAAATCATTTAACACAACTCTTAACATCAAACATTCATCGGTGGGCAGCATTACGTATGACGATGACTACAGTGTATGGTTCCCTTGTGGAACCTTGTTCACAGTAAATTAATGATGAAAATGGGGAAAAAAAACTCTGCATTTGATTTCATTTCTACAAGGAACATTGTCTGAATGTGTTTTGACAGACAAACTCTTTCAATCGGTCCTCTTTTGATGACAATTGCTGAGTTTTGGGAAAGCCTGTTCACTTTGCTTTTCAGCATACGAGCTTCCAGAAGTGAGTCAATGAAAAAGAAAAACAACAAACAGCACCTTCGTAGTTTTCCCCTTGTTTGTTTTCTTTGTGCATGAATGGGATTTAGCTCCAAGAGATTTGAACTTGTGATGTTGCTGCTTCTTTACAGCCTGGGAAGGAAAAGATTGCAAACAGTCGCTCGGAAAGGGTTCAATGAAAACTCAGTACCTCGGTTCACCTGCTGGTTTTTGCATGTTGTAAATAACCTTGTAACACAGGAAACCCGGGTTGTGTGAGGTTGATTTGTTCTCAATAAGTGTTGGTGGTAATGCCTGGTGGCTACTTCAAATGTGGCTGTGTGTGTGTGTGTGCACTGAAGCGACAGCGTTTCCCCAGCGGTCGGCGTCTGGCCGGCCTCGCAGGTAGCCGGGGTCCGGCGGGGGCCCCATGATTCATGCAGCCGCCAGCGGTTCTCCACCTCATTTATTCACCACGTGGACACAGAGCTCCTGCTCCGTGCTGAATACGCACATGACAAAAAGGCACGCCAGCCAGCCAGCCAGCCAGCCAGCGCGCGCGTGTGTGCGTGCAGGTTTTGGCGTGTTTTTCCGACTGGAGCGCTGGCCGCCGTCCGGATTACCCATGAATAATCATTCCTGTTGGAAATGTCACCTTCCAAACTCGGTGGCCTCGAGCAGATCGCCGCGGAGGGAATATGGTGACTTTACGCCGTGCGTGTGGCGCGAGCGAGTGGAAACTGTAATAAGGAGACGCCGAAAAAAAAAAAAAAAAAAAATCCAGTCTGCAAACGGAAAACAGCAGAGACCACAAATGAGGCCGGTTTCTGAAGTATATGAGTGGTGAGCGTGCCGAAGCAAAGGTGATAGTATTACCACAGCTCTTGTTACCGCTCCGCGATAAGGGCCGCGCGTCGCCATGGAAACGTCATCTAAAATCCATATTCCTCCCCTTGTGATAGACTATCAGCGCTGATGAGAGCGTCCCTGTAATTCATTTCATCCCATAAAAAAGTCATCAGTTATCCGGTCCCTTCCAAGAGTTGGAAGTGGGAAATGCTGTAAAACCCGAGGGGCCGCTCCGAGCGGCGCTGCCACCAGGTTTTAACTCTAACATCCACAAATATCAGAACCGAAATATGTAGAGGACGTACTGTTAGACCTAAAGGACCAGGGAGGCAGGTTTTAGGAGATTAGCGATTAAATTTGTGGAGCATTCTCAGACTTTTTCATAGAAGAGTTTTCTTCGTTTACACAACATTTCAAGTGAAGCAGTTTTTCCGGAAGATTAAGAATGTGGACCAAGAGAGCAAGTACAATTTGTAACTGTGTGGGCAAATAAAAAAAAAAAAAAAAAACATCTGTGTGTTGAGATGAGAATCCGACAACATGCGGTTCTTGAAGAGAGCAGCTGTTGTGACACCGGATATGTATAATGGCCTGGCACGCCACCGCTGACTCCAATTCCGCGTCAAATTGCAACCGGTTTTCTTACAACCAATATTAGTGCCCCTCCTGCAGGTGGAAGGATGTGACTTCTTTATTTCCTCTTTAAGAAATGCATTTTTTTGTGTATGAAATGCCAATTTCTCTTTGAAATGCATGATAGTATGAAGGCAGTGACTTTTACACCACATGTATCTGTTTTCATGCATACGTCGCTCAGAATTAAGTGCCTTTTTTCTGATGTTTTTAGACTTTTTATTTTTTTTTTTAACTTGATGTCCATGCATTTTTGTAGCACGCCTTGATTCCTGTATTTCCTAAGCTTCCATGTAGGATTAGATCCAGGAGAGACCGTTTCTCGTCTTGTACCCAAATGACTCACAGCCCTGTTGGTAAGGCAACCGCTGACAGCCTTCATCCCTGCTGTTGGCTCACTCTACGTTGAAGTTAAAAAAATTTTTTCAGGGTAGGAAGTTGGACAGTGGGCCATGCTGAAGGGAGACTTCTGACATTGTGACATGTTACGTGGATGAAGGCTGGCCGATGACGAGAGGAGGACTATTTGGGGTCCGTGGCATCGCTCCCTGGACTTGTTGCTGTTCTTTATTCTGAAGAAGATGACGTTATATATCGACTGCTCGTTTGAGATTGGTGGTCTTTGTTGGATTGTCGGTCTGCTGGATCGTCTCTTTAGCAGTTATATGGACTCCTGAACATAACCAGAAAGACTTATTTAAAGGTATTTGCTGGTGTAACTTGTGCTTTCGCTCGGTTTGCACTGCACTTGATTACAGCCAGTAAATTTGAAGGTAATCCCACTTTGTTTAGACAGGATGGAATCAACAAATTACAAATCAAAAGTGAATTTCAGGTTCAAGGATGAAGTCAAAAATGGTTCGCTTATCAACTATACAGCTTAAACCATTCCTGTTTAAATCAAAAGCAATTTGGATTAGTTATAATGGAAGCGGTCCAGATGATCGTTTTATTTATTTCACTGTCGTAAACCCGGTTAAATTTGCATGACTGCATACACAAAATACGCTCATTTTTACAGGTTACACGATTTATATTCATGTCAAATTCCCCTTCAACTTACTCTCATATTCATCAGTGTGCGCAGCCACATGCCATGTAACACACTTTTTGGTTACTTGATCGCACTTTTTTAATTTACTTCTCTATTCCCTGTGCAACCTGGGTCTCATTTAATCATAATTCTTTTTTCATCGTTCCATGCATGATGTATAATTAGACTCATAAAAGACAGTGATTTAAAAGTTCTACTCAGGAAATGGACCAAGCAACTTTTTTTCTGAAAATATTTAGATATTCGAACCTCGTCACCTGTTAAAGCAACCCAACTTCCTCTGTCCATCTGAACGTCTGTGTACTTGCTGTTGTTATTGTTTCGAGTGTATTTTTCTCTGCATGCATGTGTGTGTGGTTTAATTACAAAATCAACTAATGGAGCCAAACCGTGGCCCGGCATCCTGACTACATCGTTTTTAGCGTTTCTGCTCTTTCCATGTAAATAGACGTCGTTTTCTAAAGGTGGATCTAAATGTGAAAATTTTCCCAAACAAAAAAAATGCAAAAAGATGTTTTCACTGGAAATGTTGTTGTGTGAACGGGGCCTAGATCAGATTGTCATTGTCATCTTGACGAGACAAAGTGGCTGCTGGAGCTGTGATGTGTTGAGCACATAGGACATAAAGCTGTTGGCGTGACAGAAATCTCATTTAGACGCGTCTTTTCAGAGGCACAACATCAGCAGCCACCAACAACAGATGATCCCCAAGCAACCAGCCAACCATATCCGCAGATTTAATTTGGAGCATATATTATTCCTGTGCCTGACAGGAAAGAAATGAATAAGTTTGACTGAAGAAACTTAATTATCTGTCCTTCTGTCAAGTTCCTGCACTTCTCTCACCTTCCACCTCCAGATGATATTTTCCTGTGTCATTATTCATTCGCACGGATTGTGTTTGGGTGGAGGAGAGCTATAAAGGCAGGTAGTTATTTCAAACCCACTTAGGACTACCTAAGCCTTCCTCAAAGAAGCAATCGTTAATATTTCATTGCACAAGCTATTACGGTAATTGCAGGGAACACTGACCCATTTTGGTAATATACAATTCCTTCCATTCGTGTTTCTTTTAAAAGCATAGACTTAATCGAATGTTCCTGTCTGAATATTAAGAAGGAAAATAGAGCAGTACAGACTGTCAATGTGGTGAAAAAACTGAATATATTTCTACAGAAATTATTTCTCAGGAATAAAAAAAGACGTGTGTGTGAGGCAATGTGGCTCCAACTGCTCAGGAGAGACACCAAACAAAATCGTAAAATATTTAGAGGGTATGATGGAACATTTTCACAGATGGATCAAAAACAACGTGTCTTCCAATTGTTCCTCTGTGTACGTTGTTTATTTAGAGCGCTCCAGTTCCCCAGTTTGACAGGTCCCCGCCTCTGGTTCAATGCCGAGCGGTGTTAAATGCTTCATTAGTCTCAAAGTTGTCGGCAGACTTGATGCCTGCTCCTCGCGTTCCACCCGGCGCCGCGCTGTCAATCCTCGGCACTGTTTACGCTGGGAACCGTTTGCTTCCAGACACTGAGAAGATTAAGGCGCGGTGACGTGCGGCCGGGATTGTTTCTCTCGCCCTAGCGAGCGGTGACTTAGCTCAAGATGCGCTTTTCAAGTATGAATATTGACGCGGCCCGCTTGAGTTCGATGGCTTTCTGACCAGGCATGCAGGATTCCTCCAAAACAATCAGATGCATATCAGATTCTCACAGCACTGCTGTGTTGGTGAGGTTTTATCAGATCTGAGCTGTCCTCAAGCCTTCTCTGCTCTGGGTAATACTTGTCCTTCTGTAAAACTTATCTTTGATTAGACTAAATGGCCAGCAGGGTTGTGGGAGTAGCCTAAATTAACCAAGAGACTTGCCAAAGGCTGTTGTGAGGACACCAATGTGCCAGCAGGTGGGAAACACTCGTCCTGATAAATTATGAATGCTGCTACACGCACAGCTCTCAAGGTGGGAACTGGTCTTTCTAATTCTGCTGCTCTTAGGTTGTCTACTCAAGCGCCATGTGGATGAAGCCATGGTTTTTTGCAGCAGTTTTTCGATCCGGCAGAGCGTTTCTGAACAGTGTGTGTGGAAATAAGCAGTCCTGTAAATGAAAATGTCTTCCCTGGCATTAATTCTGATGTATCAGAAAAGAAAAAATGAATAACGACAATAGCTTTTTTTTGTACATTAAAGGGATCTTTGCAGCTTTCCATTGTGTTTACTGCCTTCCGTTTGCTACTATGGCTCCAATGGGCTCATTACAGATCTTAAATGTTCCTGTCTCATGTGATATGCTATTTTTGCTATTTACTATTTTATTTTTGGTGCGTTTGGTCATGTCAAAATAAGTGGCAAGTAATACAATATAAAACACTCAAAGAATGAAATGGAGACAATTGAGTAGTCTATATTAAGATTGAAGGAAAAGGAACTTTCAATGGCCAATCATTAGATTATAGACGTGGTGATTAGAGATTTAAATATCCCCTTGATGCCTGAGATTTTCTTGGTTTAGTGAAAAGGCCAGCTGACAGTTCTGAAGTCACTGTTCCAGCTGTGCCCACTTATTTTCCGTTCCAACAGAAGCTCGTCTATTCTTTCATTGTCTCCACAGCGCACGTGATTTGTTGTTGCTGTTTTTGTAGAATTCTTTTTTCCATTACACTGTGGACACTCTTCAAAAAAGCTTTCAGATGTCACATATCAACACGCAAACAATGAAAGTATGAAATAATCTTTTTTTTGTGCCGCTCTTTTTATTGCCTCTACCCGAGAGACCATCGTTTCAGAAGGCGTCCTTCTCTCAATATTGTGAAATATCAGAAAAAGATACAATAACTCTCAGGTCATATTTTTTTATGTTTTTAATATCTTCAATGTATTTGAATGCTGGGTTGTCAATCTTTTCATACATCAGTCCATCCTTTGGTCGATTTATCAGTTTGTCAATCTTTCCATCAGTCCAGGCATCAAGCTGGAGAATGATCCCTCTGTTATTCTGTTAACGCCACCAAAGGATGGAGAGATTATCAGTTCATCTGTTGGTCCAAGTGTAGGACTAACCTTCAGTTTGTAAGTCCAGGCATTGGTCTGGCTGTTGGTCCATCTGTCATTGGTTTACTCATGGATATGATCACTGTTCCAGGCATTGGTCCTTCCGTATGTTTTCTTCTCACACCTTCTTGAAACTTATTAGACTCAGTGGACAAAGATCCAAGCTCAATGTAATCTAAAATTAACTCTTGGTTAATTTGAATTCTGCTCACATGCTCACTCAAAATGAGCCAAATTAACTTGGGTGGCCAAAAGTCCAAGGGAAGGGTTAGGGTTGATTCAGGGTATGCATTTCTCTGGCTGCTGAAAGTGTGTTTGAGCCTGATTGGTGACAACTATTACAATGTGTTCATGTTCATGCATTCGGATATGTTTACAGTTCATTCATCTCGATAGACAGAAGTCAGTTTCACTTGAGCAGGATATAAATAATAGTAAAGACAAAAGAATGAAATAATGATTGAACTCTAACAGAGCGAAATCAAGAAAGCATTATCTGGCAAAGATATTTTACATTTGTGCTCTCTCTGAAGCAAATAATCTGTTACTATACCTATAGTACTGTGTACAGATGGTTTATTTGCTTCTGTCTTTTCCAAAATTTCAGGTTAGAACAAAAAAAATAATGCAGCTTTCCTGTTTTTTTTTTTTTTTTTTACTTTAACGCTGTTTTTTTTTTTTTCTTTTTGTTTTTTAAGCCATGCATAGCAGTTCCTCTGGAGTCGAGTGAAAATAACCCAGTTGTGTTTCCCCCTAATGAGCTCTCGGGATCTGAAATTGCTCTCTGCTCCCTCTTGAGCTTGTGTTTTTTTGTTTTGTTTTTTTTCCTTGTATGTTGATAAAGTCATTCCCTCTATGGACATACAGGCTTTTTTTAATCATAAAAGAAAGAAGCAACCATTGTTCAGGACAAACACAAGAGTTAATACTTGAGATCAGATGCATTATTGTGAATGGATGGAGAGGAAAAAAACGTTCTCAGAACAGGAAACAGTCAGATCTTTCAGTGCTTAATGTGCATTAGAGGCGATTCTTGAGAGTTCAGCCGCAATAGCAGTCATTTGTGTATTTTTTTTTTTTTTTTTTTTTTTACCTGCCTTCTGAGCAGCATCTCTTATCTGAAGAGGAGAAGTAATTTCAGCTTGCTCGAGGATCTGCACTTCTTAATCAAAGAGCCGAAAAGCAGCATATGTACATCAGGAGTGTCTAACAGGCTGGTGCAAAAATAGAAGCAAATACAAGGAGGTGACATTGCTGCCGTTTTCACAAGTGTAGGGTTCATGTAAACTTCAGGGCTGCGGTATGTTAATAATAAAAAAAAAAAAGGATGATACAAAGCATCACTTTGGGTTATCCTATTTTCGAGACGTGTCTCAAAAGCTTCCCCATGCTTTATGTGAATTGAATAGTAGCAAGAAAAATTACTTTCTTTTTTGCGGCAAGCCCCAAAAGAAAATAGCTTTTCCACAATAGGCGAGCACCAGTATATATTTCTCCTGCACTAGTCCGATGATATTAGATTTGATATTGAAGGCTTTTTACATCCTGTCACATTTGGTCTTTCTGTCACTTGGGTCGTCAACACCGCGTTGTTTCTGAGTGTATTTGGATGGACAGAACGTATTAAATTCATGCATAACATGCCGTCATTCCATGACTTCATTTCCATGGAGTATGTGTGTTTCAGTGCGTTGAGATCCCGGTGCTGGAATTGCTGCAGAATGTCAAAGGTGTCATATTGGCTCTGGTCGGTCCGGATCTCGTGTGGGAAATACTCGCTGGACAGAGAGCTGCCGTTCTTTTAATGAATGCAAATGTTTTACAGTCATGCATTTAAACACCTTCTTGGTTCCTGCAAGCAACGATGCATATAGAGCATGTTGGGAAGCGGCTTAAAGTATGGCCGGCCATGCTTTATTGACTCCTGTGCCAATTACGTGAGACTCCGAGAGGCTTTTTCCCCCCACGTCTTGAAATTAACATCCCATGACATGCGCCTTCTGATAATCTCAACCTGTTTAAATTGAATGTAACATCCTGCTTATCTTTATAAATATTAAAAAGGACATAACGCATATGTGAGAGCATCATGCACTCTTGCAGACCGTTCCTGTGCATGCATGTTGTTACACCCAGTGTAAGCCAAGGCAGGGAAGCGACAAAGTTAGGTTGTCTCAGAAGAGTATGGACTGGGAGTCATGGCGCTCCGGAAGCCGCCGCTGTCCATCTAGTGCAGAAATCATTCCTTCATCTACATGGAGATGCAGTCGGAGTGTTTTTCAGAAGGTTCCAACGTGGGACACGAAAGCTGCGGTTTCAGTGACTCCAATCACAGTTTCGTAAGTGGACACCCAAAATGCAACAAACTGCTTTGTGTTCATTCGGAGTTGTTATGTAAGTGGGGCCTGAAGCAGGTATGAGAGGCTGCTGCCGGCTGTGTCTCAGAGGACCGCTGCCATTACGCTTTCTCCACTTCAAACTGCCAAACAACCCCAGCCGGCGTGGATCCTCTCAGAGACTGGGAGGAAACGCTGAAGCCCCTGTTAAATGTGAACAGACTGGGGAATTATGAGCTTTCATGTCCTTTTTCCCTCGAAAGGCGAGTTAAATGTTTGAAAAGTAAGCAAGAAAATTAGGAGTTTACCACTTAAAGGCTTTTCACTCCAGACAAGGCAGTTCTCTGAAAGTATTAACTCCACTTCGTTTTCCCTCTGACTTATTTTAATGATTGATAATTGATCCTTTCCTGCTTGTTTCATCTTGCAATATATTCCTTTTTTTCAAATATGTGCAGTTTTAGAGACAGAATTTAAGGAAGGCGAAGACAAATATCTTACTGCACTACCTGAATTCTGTTTCAGAAATTTATTTTAGAGGAATCTCAGAAGAGGAATGCATGTTCTACCTCGGCATGCGGGTTCTTCCTACCTCTTCCAGAAGCTTCCCTCCATCCAGACAGGCTAGGTCGAGGAACTGGAGACTAATTGATCGGTCTGATCTGAGTTGAATTTAAAGACGTCTGTCTTCCAGTCCAAAAATCGGTTGTATGAACTCCTGTCTCACCATTTCCAGGTGCCTTTGAGCAAGGCATTGAACCCAAAGTGCTCCAAATAATGTTTGAGAACATTTCCGCTGTATAACTTGCTATAGCTATGTGGGTACGTATACATTTTGTGAGCCATGTTTGACTCATCCTATGTACAGTGAACCTTAACTCCACACACCGGCAGCCCTGGGCTGCTGGTGAGTCGGGAGCTCACCGATCCACATGGAATACAAATCAAACCTGTTAGCCGCCACTGCCACATACTGTTTTCCTCAAGGAAACATTTATGTATAGTTCCTATCATGTAAAACCAAATATTTCAGTCTACAACAATCATTACAGTGTAATGTGAAGGATTAGGACACTCGGAGAACATGCCAAGCACGCTCACGTGTGCCTGTGTAATAGATGAGGACAGTAAATCTTGAGCCGAGTTCCTCTTGTCGCATTGGGGATGAAACATAAACAGCTTAAGAGTAAACTACCTCCAGGGAGTGGGGGGAAAAAAAAAAATGTAGGCTCCCGCTGAACGTATACGTGTTTGTCAGTGTTTGGGACACGTGTACAGAAGATGGCGGGGTGTGTTTATGAGGGAAAGACAGAATGTCAAGCGGATCAGATGCTGGACCCCCCAGGACCGGCTGCCGTGCACTGTACTGTACAAACAGACATTGATTAATTATTCCAAGAGGCATTCCACTAATTACACACGTCACTGCGGCTCCCGGTGTGCGTTTCGCCTCGGTTAAAATTGGTATTCTGCTAAAAGGCTACACTTCCTTTGATATCAGTGTTTTGTGCTCTTTCAAAGCTTCTTTGTATTATTCTTTACTGTAATAAGCAAAAAAGGCTTTAAGTGGCAGATCAAAGACGTACAAGTGCTCGACAAAAAGCCATTTTGAATAGAATAACTCGCCTTTTTATTTCTGCTCTTTATTCCCATGCTGGTTTTCCCTTTTTTTTTTTTTTTTTTCTGTGCTGCTTTATTATCACGATGATTTTTCATTCAAATTCTCATGTTTTGCCATAATTTCTGTGTGTCAGGGAACTCTGGCAGTCGATGTATCCAAGTCATTAAACATGCACAGCTTGCCTGGCTGCGAGGTTTGGCCGAGAGGAGACGGGGACGTTACGGACGTCAGCCGAGGGTGATGTTCTCGGGGCCGCCGCGTCTCCTCGATGACACAGTGAATGTGAGACGGGCAAAGTTCAACGTGAACTCGAAACGCAGCAGATGGACAAAGACAGAAGGTGATCTTACAAAATCACACACAGAGCTCTGATTCAGGTTCTCAATCGGGGAGGAAGAATTTAGAAAAGGAAAAAAAAAAGCATAACCAGGGATATCAGATCTCAAGAGACCTTTTTTTTAATCAAAGTGTCGAATTGAAGTATGTGTGTATTGACGTGTGGCTTGGATCTGTGGCTTCATGTGAGAACTGAATGATTTGAAGTGCAGATTGATGCCGCTGCGCACCGCTCCCATCATTTTCAGAAATATGAACCCTTCAAGTAGAGATTCATTGATTTGCAATAGTCATGCATGAAGAAAAATAATGGAATACACAGAGGTCCTTGTGGTCGTATTTTACCCTCCAGCCGCGACCATGGATTTATATGTCTTGTGTGTTTGTGTTGTTGACTCTGGAAGACAGATGTGGTATAAATCTTTAAACCTGCTTCTGGTCAGAAACTTCATATCTGAACAGAGACCTCTTCTGTTCATGTAATGTGCTTTTTTTTTTTTCTTCTTTGTTTGGTGCACTTTAAGTCCAGTTCACAGGAGCCCCTGCAGCCCCGATGTGTGACGATTTCTCAGTGTGTGTGTGTGTGTGTGTGTATGTGTATGTGTGTGTGGCTGCTGTTTTCCGTCATGTCCCCGGGTCAATTTGCTTTCACTCTGCAGGATGTCAGTTTGACATCATAATCATCATTATCACCCCTTCCACTCACATGTCAACAGGATCTACACCTTATTACCCGTGTGTGTCTGTGTGTGTGTGCGTGTGTGCGTGTTCGCTGGTAAATACCCAAATCACACTTCCTGGTGCACCAGTCTAATAGCTCATTAATTAAGGGCCGTGCGCCAAACCAGCAGACGGCGTTTCATCAGACAGGATGTCAGCCCATATGCACACACACACACACACACTCATACACACACACACACACACACACACTCGCGCGCACACTGCTTGCACTGTTGGCTTGATCAATAATGACACTCTAAATTTTGTGAAAATCCATGGTCACGTGAAATGTGAGTGCTGCAGATGGAGGGTGAAGCTGTCGTGTGACCACGATGGAAACTACCCATCATGCCTCCAAGTGAAGTTTAATTAATTGTCAAACTTCAGCCGACGATACTTTGATCCAGTTCGCACGGTGCCGGGTTGACACTCAGCGTGTGATAGCTGTGAGCGAGGCACTGTTCAGGTTCACACTGCGTTTGGAGAACGATGTCCTTTTACGTGGAAATGGCAGAAACGCTCAGAGCGTTGTAGTTTTCATGTTGGGCCTCTAGTTGGTGCTGTTGGTTGTTTTTGTAATGGAAACTACACACACGTGTGCGGTGTTTATGCCGTGTGTTTTGTGTCGTTACCTCAGTTCTTTTAATGTTACCGAAGCAAGACTTTCCACAGCCCGATTGGTCTCCCTGTCTGGGCCGATTTTGATCCACGTGCTTTATGTTTGACACCCCTGAGCTAAAGTGTCCGGAAAAACTGCAACAATCAATGAAACCAAGAGCCTGTGATTTATATATTCATTCAGCCGTAAATGGTAGGTTGAGTTCTGATCTCTTAATCTGAAACACAGTGAGCTGTGTGTTTGTGTGTGTATAAATTTATACATGTAAAAAGCCATAAAGTCGGTGTTTTGATATTTGAGGCTGTTTCTTGAATACCGTACATTACAAGCATATACTGATTACTTTTGTCAAAGTAATACTTAATAATTCATCAATGATTATAATTTTTCCTAAGTAGTAAAAATGGGTTTGACTCCACTGAAATCAAGTTATATGTAGTTTTTTGTTCTCTCAGTAACTTCAACCTTCAGTGAGGTACAGCTGGAAGCTTTATGAAGCCAGAACGGATTTGCTTAACAAAACAAGCTTCTGAGAACCTCTTCCTGTTGCGAACTCTATTGATTTATTGGCGAGACCAACAGAACGGAGTGTGAAAAAGACAGAAAGCACATCACAGCAACAACAACAGCATCTACAACAACAACCACCCACCGAAATTATTGCCAAAAAAAGGTCAGCTCTGTCGTTGGGTTCAGCTCCCAGGAGGCAGGCCGCTTCAGTCCATTTAATCTGGAAGATTATGAGATTTGCTGTCGAACTTTCACCATTAAATCTAATGTACAGTGGCAATTCTTTTTATTGAAGTCTAAATAAAGCAAATTCATCGCTTGATTATGACGTTTCACTAAATGAAAATAGACAGACTTCCCTTTCTTTGCTTAGCATTCACTCACACACAAAGAAACACACACACACACACACGCTGGAGTGGGTCATGTCTATCAGCGTTTCAGAAAGTTCCACCTTTAAAGCTGTTTTCAAAAAATTTCCTTTTCTTTACACTTTGTGTACAAGAAAAAAGATCCATTGCCAATGAGCTCATGTGAACACACACTGTAAGTTCTTCTTCTGAGGTGTAGATCCATTGAGATTACGTTTCCAGCATGCAGAGGATGAACGGTCGTATTAAATTAGGAGGATTGCTGCAATATGAACACTTATATTAAAGCTCTCCGCTCATTACTAATGCAGTTCCAGGGCTGATTTCACATTCCTGAACCATTCTCGGATAGCACCGCTCACTTTTTCAGTTCCCACATACATTAAGCGATGGAAATATGCACTTAATTGGCCACGAGAACATTAAAAAGCCTTTTGTGTTCATAGGAGAAAGGTGTCTCAGTGGTTCTGCCAGTCAGACTTCATTGAAATGCTTAGAATTAATTAATCATGCGACATTAACTTAAGTTCCTGCAATTATGCGTCAGAAGACTGATTTGATCTCTGCGGTGTGCAGTGTGTGCTGGAACTCACCTCGGCGCAGTGATCGCTTCGAATAATGTTTTGGAACTATATACAAAGCCACAGAGAGTAAGAAGTCTGATTTAAGTGATGACAGTGGAATGAAATGTAGCATTCCTGAAGCCATATTTGGCTCATTACAGCCCATTCACCTGGACTGATTCACCTTTTATTGGCCGTTTTTTTGGCTCCTATTGTAAATTAAACTGATACTTTTTGAACGTAGTGCACCACCTTAAAGTTTGGATTGCATAAATCCAAGCACATAATATAAGGAGGATATGAATACAGACAACATTATGACTGCAGTTGTTTCAGCTTTTTACTGATACGAGTTGGGCAGTTGTGTTTGATGTCGACTGACTCTTGGATCCATTTTTAAATTGTTGCTCTTGCACAGTTCGGCAGATCGTTAGCCATTGACGCTTCAGCTGTGAAGGCTCTTGCAGAAAGGCCCCCCTGCCCTCAGGAGGCCCCGAACAGTGCTGATGCCCGTGGCGAAATCAAATCCGACTCCCCCGTTTGCTGCCTCCGTGCGCTTTCTCAGCGTTCCGCCGATCTATCAGGAGAGACGCACCGAACCACTGGAGCATCCAGTCGCTGGAGAGAGCCATCTATCCCCTTTCCCGCTATAACTGCCCTGTCTTTGTCTTAATGATATTTTAAGCCGTCTGGAACGGGCTCGCTGCTCAATTTCAGACTTTACTGATTCATCTTTGCTCTCTTGGGGTGACGCTAAATGGAACGATGCAGAACTGGCCACAGATCGCTTTTCAGAATTGAATCTGTCGCAGCCTAATGAAACAAAAATTACCGTTATGTGTGTGTCGGCATCATTCATTTACATAATGCACTAACTGATACCCAAGGTATAATGGGATGTTATGGACAAAGGGCCTGCTGTCTCATTGCATCCTTCCTCTGATTATTTCCAAATGTCACTTGTTCAGCCAGGGTAAAAAAAACAAAACAAACCGTCGTGACTCTGCAGCCGCCAATCACAGGGGATGACAGGGTGACTGGTAATTTGAAGAAAACAAAGCACTCCTGCACATTTATCTAGATGCATATGAATTGATTTGAACAGCTAATGGAAGAGGGGAAGGCATTACATCTCGGCGGTTATAGCACACATGTGATGAAGCGCTGCATCAGTGGGCTGATTACAGCGCACAGGGCTTCGCCGATCACCGTTCCAGTGACCTTCCTGTCTGCTGGAAGGTGAGAATTCAGACCTAGTGGCTTTTTTTTTTTTTTTTCTTTTCTCCATCCGACCAACCCGTCTCTTCAGAACCTTCACTACCGTTCAAAGTCGGCAAGAAAATAAGTTTTGTAAAATATCTAAAGATGCGGAGCCCTGTTGGAAGCTGTCTGGCACTTCTTAAGCCTTCAGCTTATCACACCATCGTTTCTCAAGGCTTTACTGCTCACAGTTTTTGATCTGCGCCTGCGAAGCGTGGTGGAAATAATTTGTTTTAGATTGTGTGAGAAGCCCTTCGCAGCTATTCATAGTTACCTGATTACATCGAGGGAGGAGTTCAGTCCAGGCTCGCTGACTTCCAGCGTCGCTTAAGTGAACTGGACCAAACTGTGCTTAGAAATGGGAGTAATGAAACAGCCGGAGGGAGACTTCAGATATGTCTTTCTCCAAATATAGTAAAAGTTGTCAAGTGTTGATGGTGGGAGATGGATTATTTTAAGGATGTGCAAAAAAGGGACACGACAGATCCTTTCAGTCTCTATTTCAGCTTTCATATTGATGAATTAAAGCAGCTAATATAGTCTAGTTGAAGGACATAATTTCCTATGTGAACAGTTATGTTTTTGTCTGTTGATGAAATACTTTAAAAACTGATATGAAGTTTTCATTCCGAACAACACGTAAATGAGGAATCATATTTTCTTTTGGGGCTTGTTCAGTCAATCTCGAGTGGTTTGAGGGAGGAAACGCTGTTCAGCGTGAGGTGAGTTTACTTCAAATAAGGCAATTTGTTTTGTTTGTGGATTATCTGATCAACACAGCCAAATACCCTCATCATCCAGTGCATAATGTGTGCAGCACTCATTAATTAGAGTCAAAAACAATGAATAAATTTATGGCAGTGCAATCATATTAATGCAACTTAAAAGTAAAGCCTGTTCCAAGTCCAAAGCGCTTAGTAACTGGAAAAGCGAACCTGATAGCAGAGGCAATTAAAGATGTGGAGTCGTGATTTGCTGTCCTCGGAGGTCTAAAAGCAACAGGGAAAACTCCAGACATTGCACAAGAAACGGTCGGTTGATAAAGTCCTTTGCCTTATCGAAAACCTCACTCTCTCAAAGGGAGCTCAAGTGTTGTTTTGTTTCGGTTTTATTTCTGTAATTATTTCGGATGAAGTATTCAGAATGCCATGCAGGCTGCTCTTCAGTAGACACACCACTGCATCCGCAAAGAAAGTTATAAGGCTGCAAATAAAAGAATAAGCATTAGTCCGAATTCTCCTCCAGGTCTAAAAGAAAGCTCAGTATCCTCCACAAACACGCCCGTTGACCTTCCTTGACATTTGACTTGATTTTGATTAGAATTGACAGTTTGATACATTGGTAATCAGCTTAATGACATGTTGACGTGACCTGCCATGGCATGTTGAATGTTCTGAGGTCTGAGAGGGATCGTCAGGATGTATCTGTTGGGAGAATTAGAGCCCTGGTAACATGGCGACGTTTTCAAGTGAATCTGGAAAACTTTCATAACTTTGAAGGACTGAACGTTTGATTCTCTCCATTTCTGGAGGGTTGCATGCTCACAAACTTTCACCCTCGAAGGGTTTAATAGATGAACTTACGTTTCCAGTTGGGTTAAATGTGTTGAACGCTTCCATTTTTTGAAGGGTTAATTGGTTCTACTTGTTCAATGTCCAAAGGATTAAATGTTTGCATAGCCTCAAGCCAAATTTATACATCATATGCAAATGATATGCGAAGAGTATGCATTGCTGCCAACCTCCTACGTAGAGCCTCTGCGGCGACGCCACGCGTACCTCCAGCAAGCGTCACGCTACACATTCAGCATGGCATAGAACTCAAGGGGAAGTACGCCGAGGGCTGGGATTGGTCCGCTCAGCATGTTAGGAAACTCCACACGTGATCCAGATGATGGCGTCGTACTTGTATTGCATTTGTAGACAGGTGCGTTTGTTCAGTTGAAATTGGTTGAATGTCCTTTGTCAAAGAGTTGAATGGTCATAAACGTGTGTTGAGAAACGGTGAAACAGTCGAATGCGGCAGTAGAATTGCTGTGACTGAAATCCTTCAAGAAGAAAATAATCTATTTTCCTTGAAGTTTGGTTTTATCTCTGCTGGAGAAAGTTTGCTTGAGTTTCTATCTTCAAGTAAACCCCAGTCTGGTCAATATGTTGAAGTGCTGATAGTGCGAGCGTGCACCGGTGTGCCTGACAGGAAGTTTCCGCACCTTTGATGGAAACAGAGACTTTTTTTTTTCTTTCTCCCCATCATTGGCTCCTTCAGCTGTGTGACAACTCCTCTGAGACGTCTCTTCAGCTCAGACAGAGTGAGTCACGTGAACATCAAATAGCTGCAGTGCTTTGATATGGAGTCCTGCTGACGCGCGCCGGGATCGGCAGACCCTTCTTCACTCAAGCAGGAGTGGGCGGATTCCATGAGCCTCGCTCGCGACTGACATGTAAACCCCACTTAAATGTGCAGCTGTCTTAAATATATACATTTTAAAGCCTCGGCATGGTTTTTTTTCCCCCCCAGAGATACTTTTAATAGCCAGCCATGGTGCTACTCTTCAGAGAGGGACAGTAAAATCTAATGTTCACTATTTGCAAATGAGCTGATTAGCAGATCTCCTCAACCAGCAGTCAGGACTTGAGGTTCAAGACATGAATTGTTTCTTGGTTTTTTTCTCTCTGAACTTCTCATTCATACATCAGCTGACAACAAAACACGATCAGGGATCAGATGATAGAAGTTTGCACATTATTGACATTTATGTGTGTTTTCCTGTAGTAGTTCCGTCTGTGCGAAATTACAATATGATTAGTTTAGTATCTTATAGTCATGACTTTGGCCCTTAAGATGTGTTCTTCCAAATATAAGGTTGCTTTTTCACATGCATCCATTTTTTTTTTTTTTTTTAACACATTCGTGTCTGAAGTTCCAACCATTCAATTTCAGAAGCAATTGACTTTGTTGTTCAATTTGTCTGTTCTATTTCTGTAGCACCAAATACAACAAAGTCCTTTCAAGGCACTTTTACAGAGAAAAGAAAATTTCTGCAGAACCAGACTCAGTGAAGCGGCATTTTTCAGTGACTCTAAACAACAAAATGCTATGAAAGTTTGTATTTTCACTTGAAAACATTGTATAAACAGGGTCTCTGTCATCGTCTGGCTCTCCCATAATAGAATTGATAGAAATAGCCACAAATTGGTTATTTGCATACACATTTTTTTTTCACTATTTGGTCAATACCTCAAAGGAAATTAAAAAAACTGAGTTGATAAAGTCCAGAATTAACTTTTTCTGTTTCCAAGGTTGCTGTAACTACTTGGAAACACCATATGTCAAGTTGGCAGATTCCCATGTATTTCAAATCATTTCAGCTTGAAATCCAAGCTTAAAAAAAAAAAAAAAATCTTTTTTTTTTTGCATTTTCTTCACACTTCTTTTGAACTGTGTGGCATCCTATCACCCTGCGTTTAGTCACTAGACACGTTCAGACAGTGGCAATGAAAGCACAGTTTTAATCTGGAAATGAAAGACGACAAAAGGAGCGAGGAAACGGTGAAAGGAGCGGAGCCTGACTGGCCAGCAGAGCCGGTCAGCCGCTGCCGTGCTCCAGCGTGTTTCAGTGCCGAAGTGGAACCTGCTGATGAGACTCTCGGGGGTCGGTGCCAGAGGACACCGCGGGTTAATAGCGTCCTCCGGGAGCCGGAGCGCCAGCTCGCTCCGCGACGTGACAGCACACGCTCTCAGCCGAACACGCACTTACTCGCAAGCACCCACGCACATACACACACACTGTACACGCCGATAATTAACACATAAATAAGAGCTCTCGGCCGCGTTTCCACACAGAAAACCACGCAGGAAGAGAATTATCAGGGACTAAAACGCTCACAGCGTCAGTGTTCAGCCTAACAATCACACAGCAAGGCCAAATGTCATGTATCAACTCACTCATTAGTTCCTGAGCAAAAACGGCTTTCTGTGCTGTGACGTCGACACCTGCCAGTGGACAAGGCTCTTAAATCTGACAGTCCGTGATGTGTGGCTCATTTCATAAGTAAAACCTAGAGAGAGAGAAAAAAAAAAAGTACTTGCGAAATACAGCAGCACTTCAGGCTAATTTACTCCCACTAACATTACGCTTTCATTATCAAATATTAACAAGAAAATATGGGAGTCCATCAAGAACACTTCGGGGCACATCAAAGCTCTCCGAGTGCGCCTTCTGCTTTTAAGACTGCAAGATGAATCCAGGAGGATAAAACCCGCGGAACTACAGGAACAAAAGGGAGGAAGCATGAATGCTAATTTTTGCTTTGTTTTGTTTTGCTTTGTTTTTTAAATCCCATACTTTCACAAATTACTCATCTGATGGCTTGCTGATGAATGTGTGGGCTTTGTTTACATCAATTTAGCATCTTTTTTTTTTTTCCAGAGCCACTAAATGAAGCCTTACATCTGTTTTGACTGATTCGTCATCCATTGTGGAGTGTTTGTTGTCCTCAGATAGTCTGCAATTAAATCATATTTTTTAAAGCATGGTCGTTTAATGGCTCTTTGACGTGAAAAGTCTTTAGTTTTTTTTTTTTTCCTTCCTCTACAGTCAAAAAGTTACAAATTCAATTTTCCCTTTGCTAATTAGTTTGGAGTGAAATAAGTTATGTCTAACAATTGAAAATAGACTAAAGCTGCATTTACACGATGTTTTGAAGTTTTAAACCTGCGTGCCTGAAAAGACAAAAGCAAAAAAAAAAAAAAAAACCTAAAGGCGTAATGAATTTAATTGATCTTGTTCAGATGCTCTGTTTCACATGAGACCAATGAAACTGGTGTGAATGAAACACAGATTGAACTGAAGAGTCTCCAAATCAATCCAGCGCACAGCAGCGACGCGACGCGGGGTAAATGTTACAGCTCCAGATGTCTGCAGTAAAACTAATGACACTCGCGTACTGTGAAGCTTTAAAAGTCTCACTTTCACACGGTTATATAATGCAGACGGTTTAGTTGTTGCATGTGGCGATGAAAGCCCGTTTTCAGAGACATCGGCGCTTATGTAAAGTAATATGCATTTCTCATTGGACTCGATTTAAAATAATTTAAAATCAACCAGTTAAATCAGTTTCTTCACATTTCAGCAGTTGAATCAGGTCAACTGGATTTAGTCTTTGAGGACGTTTTGCCATCTTGTCCAAGTGGCTTCATCCCTTTTTAAGGAAAAAGCCACAAAGTAGCATTTAAGAGCTGTAAAGTTAATTTCGCATCATTTTCCTCCCGAATTCCCGTTTAAGTTGGAGTATATGTCTGCATGGAATAGAAGTGATTAAATCCGTCTTCTTCTGTGGTCCTCAGGGTGTCGGCACTGACCCCCACACTGCTCTGGCTCTGGCCCCGGACTCGAAGCCGACCAAGGAGAAATCGGAGGAGCCGTCGCTGCAGCACCTGGACCCTGACGAGATGAGCATCAGGATAGGTAGAGCCGGACCGCTCTCAGGCAAGCCTCCCTTCATATACCCACAGCAGCTCTTTCATGCTGGTTTTTTTTTTTTTTTTTGGGAAGAAAATGCAACCGACACATGTATCCAAGCGTTCACAGCAGTCGCTGTTGCAGTCCCACTTTTCACCACCGTGCTGTGGCGAGTGCAGTTCACGGCATTAATGAGCAAAGCTTACAGGGATCTTCTGTTTTCTTAAAGTCTCTGTCCTACTGGTGACATTCGAGTGCGAGAACTGACCAAAGAACTGCATTAGTGAGTTCATGGAGATTTTACAGAAATTGACTTTTTCCTGGGATGGCATTTGAAAAGAGGCTGGTGTCAAACTACCGATCAAGAAGTAAGTTTAGAGAACAAATTGAAGCTAAAGCAGCTAATTGTGGCAGAGAAAGAACGTCATTTTTAAAAAGCCCAACGCCCCCCTGCATTTTATCAGGTTCCCTTTAACGATGTTGCATTAATGCGGGATGGAAATGCACTCAGTGGACTGTATCGGCGGCGCTGTGAACGCTCTCCTCATGCTTCTTTGATGGCTACTTCTAACTTGTCCTCACACTGCGCCGATCCCTCTTACCAGCTTTCTTTGAATCACACTTGCTCTCTGACTAACTCGGAATGGCGTTCCACTCTGGCCGTCTCTTGGGAAATGATCCGCGGTTTCTGAGCTGCGCCTCCTTCTAAAAGCAGCCGTCTCGAAACGGCGTCCCCAGCAAGTCACGTTCATAATGCAACATTTCGCTCGGCGCCGTCGTCACACTTGGATGGATCGTACACATGACGGAGCAGATTTTCAGCCGCGCTGCTGCATTATGAGAGCACTTTTTTAAATCTCTCTGCAAATCACAGAAGATTTTAGAGTAATGAGTTATTACACCAAAAAAACAAAAACAAAATGCATAACTGATTCCATAAGTGGAGTCGAGTGGAAAATTAGGATGAAAAAAACAAATTGGTGAAATGAGCGAAAAGGATTTTCAAAGAAACTTGATAAACAGACCAAGGAAAGAAAATCGGTCGTCTGTGTGTGTGTGTGTGTGTGTGTGTGTGTGTGTGTCAGATGCTGCTCTCAGAGTGAGAATCATACATCGAGTGTCTTCAGGGGACTCTGAGCACAGCAGTGGTTTTATGCAGGCTCCTGATCAGTAATCCGATTACTCGCAACGGCAAATAGAGCAAATATTGTTACTGAAGCTGGAGTAACTGACAGCATATTACAGATACGCCACAAAGAGCTTTCCAATAAAAAATATATATTCTAATATTCCAGCCACTAACTCACGAATAGTGATGACCAAGAAGTGACAGAGGAGGGGGAGGAAGAGGCGTCTTTTATCATAATTACACCCAAAGGAGTTTGTTTCTGCGTTTCACTGGTTTTTAGTCAGGAAATGCCAACGGAGGGCTGAGCCTGACTCACCTTTAGGAAATTATCATGAATCACTCTGTGACAGTTTGGTTTGAAGTCACGCAAAAAGAAAGAACAAGATGCACTTCTCTTTTTTACAGCAAACTGGAAGCAGATGTTCAGAAGCTTCTCTTAGTTTTTGCAATCAAACACTCGACCGGCGGTCGGACCGAGCTGAAACGTTCAGGGTTATTTGGGGTGGTTCGAGAACGTCCAACCTCAAATAGACAACAGAGCTTTTCCCATAATTACCGTTCAGATTCATATGAGATTCATTTTTTGTTGTGTATCCGCTCTGCTCTTGTTGACGACCGGACATTTCTTTGGTTAGTACACGATGTACCTCTGATTTCTACACCTCTTCAAGTCTTGATTCTTAAACATCAAAGAAAACGGGATTCAGTGTCTTGCTCAAAGACACTTCGACATGTTACTCTTTTTTTTTTTTTTTTTTTTTTTTGAATCACTAGGAATTTTCTTTTTTAAAGAATGAAGGTAACCGTTGCATATTTTCAGCACTAGTTGTGACACACTCATTTCTCACTATTCCCAAAGTGATGGGGAAATGTGTCAACACCATCCGGCTTTACAATGGAGAGCCACAAACCTCTCCATGCGCCGCATCTGTCGCAATTAGCTCAGATCTCAATAGACAATAATTGCTCACCCGCAGTGCCGTTTTGTGCCACCGCCGAAATAACTCCAAGACTCATTAATCTGTCATCTTAGCATGTTCACATGGGAATATTTGGACCGTTCTTACCCGGATGCACACTGCGAATAATATCCACTGCAGTGTTTGGCCGGTGAGTGATGAAATATCACAAGTGCACAAGAATAAGCGTGTACACGGACGAAGAAACAGCCGGAACAAAAAGTGTGGCGATGTGACAGGATGGTATTGCATGAAATGAAACCAGGGTGACGTAAAACACACTTAAAGCACAGAAATAAAAAACAAAACCCAAACTAAATACTTGGTTTTTTACAGCAGTTGTGGGGGAAAAATGCTCACTTCTGCGGGATTTTCCTTTTACAAGGCTGCCGTTGTCCTCTTTATGCGAAACTCTCACTAATGTACCTGGAGTACATGTTTTCTCACTCGATTAATTGAAGTATGAAGGAAAAATGAAATAAATCACCCTTTGGAGGACATTCTCGATCGAGCACAAACTTTCCCACCTCATCTGTCTGCCTTGTCTCTCATTTAGCATCTCCCTCTGAGTCTTACATCACTGCCTAATTAACAAAAGACCGAAGGAGGTGGCGAAATGTTTATGTCTGCAGCAGTGACATATGCTCTCGTCTGGTCTAATTAGCGAACCCACAGTGTGACTTCGGCTTTTGGGGTCCTTTAATGAAGAGCAAAGGATGGTAAATTTGAAAAGTGCAAAAAACATCTTGTTTCCTTCAACATGGCCATCACTCTCAAATATCAAACGTTCTGACTCATCACACCTGAGGAACTAATCTGGAGTCCAGTGAGCATCTTCAGGTTACCACCATCCGCAGCTGCTGGCCTCCAGATAAATGAAATAAGTCGGGGTGGATCTTATCATTTCCACACAAACATTTCCCTCCTGACATCCAGGGCTGACTGTTCGAAGAAAAAAAAAAAAAAAGTACGATAATTCATGCACACTGTTGTTTGATTGCTGCCTCGCATCACCGTTTATTACAATAGTTGGAAAAATCCATTCATTTTCGGGTTAAGTCCTTCGAGACCATGCATGAACATCTTATTCATTTCATCTGACTCATTCCTCATATTTTTTCACTTACTGTCACAGTGATTCCACATTCATGCTGGAGTCTTTCAATAATAATGGCATTTTCTGGTAATTTTCAAACTCCTGGGACGTTGGCAGGTCGCTGATATGCAGGCAGGTTGTCAGGTACCACTGCTGCACGTTCTGTATTAACTCAGAGCCATCAAAAGAGCTCTGATGTTTCGCTTTCAGTTTCTCGTCGCGGCTCACAGCCAGAGGTCCTCAATCAGGAAGCAAACTGAACTTAGAAAGTCACGCTTTCAAGTACCTGAAATACTGGCGAGTCTATTTCTGAGCAGAGAGACTGACAGCAGCTCTGTTCTGATGAGCTGAAGTAACACGTCTCCACTCCTAAAATATTATATACCATCATTTCAGTGCTCCCAAATGCACCGATACCTCCCGGCCGCTGCCCATTGTTTACATTCATGCTACATTTTCTGCAGCTCCGCAATCCTCAGATTCGCAGAATGTGGGTTTCCGGTCAGCTTTTGAGGATTATGGATCAATTCCAAATGCATTGCCTCCCTGCGGTTGGCCTGGGGGGCATTTCAAGCCAGCAGGCACAGTCAACAGAAAAGAGCTTATATATTATATCAGTGGTATTCCCACGGCCCACTTGGTTACCACGGAGTGCCTCACAACACTGCAGTGGTGGTATTGACTATGGAGCAAAGATCCAATGGTCTTATTTGGTAATTCTTGCAAAATAATTATTAAATTATTATGAATTTGTTCTTTTGTCCCTCATAAAACAAGCTGTCATTTGCCATTTTTATTGAGCCTAGGATGTGTGGACTGGAAAAGCAAACACCAAAACCAAAACATAATGAAAGTTTTCTGTTTACACCTGAAAACATTGGGAAAATGGTTCGGAACCATTGGTTGGTAAATCTCCACAGTCTTTATAAAGACGGAATAGAAATCTCACCACAGCGTTGTGCACACGGCTTATGCATATCGGGACGTCAAATCTTGACAGATCTGCTGTGCTCAGTACTAAATGCACAGTCGGTGCTTCAGGGAGGGCTTCTCCAAAAACGGTCGCTACATCTCTCCGATAATTGCAAACTCAAGTCCGGCAGGCATCTTGATGTGCTCACGCAGCAAAAAAAATCAACTCGTGTTTTCAGCAAATACCGACCCGTGTTTTCAAACAGATGAAACGAGTAAATGCATTTTGGTCACAGCTCATCAAGCTCGCCGTTCCCGCAGAAGCTGATAGTCTTCGCCCTCGTGCTGTTATAAGCTTAAACCTGAGTGCCGGGGTCTCTTCAAGAGCGGGGGAAACGTCAAGAGGATAAAATGGCACAGTGCTGAGCTCAGCTCACCGCCGCGTGCTGTAGTCGTAGCAGCGGTTCCGTGTTGCGTCCTCAGCATGTCGCGCTTGTGTTCACAACCCGTGTCGGGCTGTTCTTCAATGGCTTTGGTGGTTTTAACATTAATCTGCAGCCGCAACTTGCATGAAGGCAGAAGAAGGAGAGTAACGAGGACGTCGGCGTCGGCGCCTGCATCAAGCAGATTCTACTATCAGCTGCTTCTGCATGGAATTTTCCAGAATACTCTTCTTTGCATCATTAGTTTAAAATTCCTGTTGAGCTCCTGCACACTGTTCCCTCTGCTTCTTTCAGCAATCGCTTTGATCTCCAAAGATTCTTTTTCTTGGTGAATTTCTCAACATGATTGGTGGTTGCTCTCTCTTTTCCATTCGAAAGTGCTCAAACGCCGTAACATTTACTTCCTCTTGCCTTCAACTTCATCTTGATAGTAATCTGGTGGGGGGTTTTTTTTTCCCTTGGGTGTCCAACAGCTATCTTTTCAGCCATCACAGAAGATATTTAAGAAAAAAACAATACTCAATCTGGTTCTATAGATGTGTGGTATATGAATGTGGATGGTATATTTTGCCATTTATTGTGCTGTCTTTGTCATGATGATCGATGTTTGGAACCCCAGACTAATTGGTTTCCAGCATCTTTCTTAGACTACTCAATGAATCGGGAGCTCGGAACACAAAGGGAAACATGCCAGCTGATTTTGACTCATGATGCTTTCGCTTTCAAACTGGACAACATTTCTGCCGTTTGTATTTCAAAATACATCCCATTACATGGCCAAACTCATATCATTTGATCCTTTATTTTTCAATGAGAATCTGCACGTCTTGACATTGTCGTCAGTGATGGTCATTATCAAGTGTCACTCTGACATGCAGAGCTATTCAAGTTGGCTCTTTGATTGCACAATTTCACTTTTTGCGAAAAGTCTGTGCCACAAATACAGCTCCAGCGTGCACGAGATCGAAGGACACAAAGAAAACCTGGCAAATGTTGAATGTAGAAGTGAACCGCTCTCCAAGACCCAGGTTTAACAGTGTTCAAACTCGGGATGTGTCTGGCAGCTACTTGTGGTGTTGGCTAAAGGGACAATTGGGACTCGCCGAGTCGTCTATTAAAAGAAAAAAAAAAAACGTTCAGAAAAGCATAAAAATATGTTGTGTGTATTGAAAGCCATTTTGAATTTGAAAGTGCATCTATCAACAATGATTATCATCGAGAATCACCCATATTTAAGCATCTTTAAGCAGCTGACATGATCTCAAACTATGACTTTGGTGTCAGACTGAAAAATTTGACTCATAGCAGAATCACTGAACTGACTGGAGCATCAAACACTGTTCTGCTTCTCCGTACACTCTTCACAAAGTGGAGGCTATGTGGAATGATGAGAGTTTCTGATGGCCTTACAGGTGTGCGAGGTAAATTAATGATGCACATGTCTATAAATAGCCACAGCTGTGAGTCATGGGAGGATGCAACACCGTCTTCCAAGCGCGCTAATGTGACACAGTTGATAAAGACTGTATGGATTTGTCACAAATTAGGGTCCGGATTGACGCAAATGGACACAAGGAATACAATCTAAATGGGTCACGTAAGTGGGAATGATTTGGTATGCATTAATCGTACCATTTTTCTGACCATCTGTTTGATTTTTTCATGATATAAACAGACGGTACAGAACAGAAACCTCGCTAATGTGACGGAGTTTCAGTTTCTGCTGGCTTGTCTCAAGATAATATTCCTTCACAAACAAGAATGATTGACAGTGTCCTCACAGTGCTGTCTCTCAAGTGGATTACTGTCATTTTCACTCACCTCTTATTTAAATATTCTTCCATTTCTTGCGGTTCTTCTCTGCGGTTTTTATTCTCTACTTAAAAAAAGAGCGAGAGAGATTAGTTCCACTCCTATAACTGTTGGATTTGAAAAGTTGATGCACAGGCCTAATACCTGTGACCATGCAGTGAAACCTTCCTAATCTGATTGGACTTTGTTCAACTGGGGTTTGTGTTTGGTTTGGTTTTGATCTTGGTTCGATTTGAGTGATGGCGGTGACTTCAGTTGGTTGTTCCAGACATGGGTCAAAACCACGATGCTCCCTTCTGTTTGTTTTTGTCTTTACGAGCACTGATTTCCTCAACAATCAATATAAATGTCAAAAGATTTCTACAAATTCACTGCCTTTTCACAGGCTGAACTACCAGGTGTCTAAACAGAGAAATGCGTATTGATGGATAGAACTCACGTCTTGCAGTATGTTCACGGGAAGCAGTTCGAACCCGGACAGCATCCCATGCTTCCAGCTAACGAAGCCGCCAGTTTTAGCCGCGGACATCCACTTTCTCCAGCCGTACTCGTGTTGAATCATGTTTAATAGATCACTCTTTGCCTCCTGCTGCTCTCCAGGTATTTGAAGTGGCAAGAAGCCCCTTGTAAGCATGTTCCCGCTCCGACGTCCGTGTCGGCACACGTGCGCATGACTGCGCTCAAAAAAAAAAAAAAAAAAAAACTATGCCAGTACCTTCTCATCCTTAATGCATGGCATCGTAAATAATTCAGTTAACATTAGGAGAAATCAAAGAGTTCCTCATGGCATTCTGATGATTTAGCCCATCTGATTGAATTCAGCGTTCTACTATGAATCTGAAAGTCGGATTAGACCCGAACATCTCACCGCACGCAGGAAGCACCGTTCAAAACACAAAATTGTATACTTGTACATATACGTCTTTTATTTTCGAGCCTCGGAGCAAAGGGATGACCCATTTTTCATCCTGAGGAGGGGGGATGTGTTTGTTGTCTTTGATGAAAGCCTTAATGTATTTCACCAGCCACATTATTCACCTGTACATTTTATACATTTTAAAGTGAAACATTCAGGCCAGAACTTAAGTTAATTGTTGCTGTTTTTATTCATCCATGTACAAGTTCCTCGCAGCAATCAGGCTTAATGCACTCGTCGCTGTGAAACGAGTGGAGAAAATTACAGCATAAAACAAGTGAAACCAGCTTCCACAGCGAAATCCCAGTGCTGTGAAATCCAGTGATTTGTAGATGTTCACCTGAGGGAGTGCAGATGCAGCGCTGTGGGAAGGTCCGATGCTTGCTTTTGAAAATGTGAACCCAGACCAATCGACAGTGCTCGGTGATTTTTCCTATTCTTTTTTATTTCTTCTTTTCTTTGGTTGATAGAGTTAGTTTATAAGACTTTGAAGGCGATCGAGAATTATCAAAAATATTGTCAAATTATATCTGTTTTCGAGGGACACTTGGAAAGCATTGTCATTCTCTGGGATTGTGTGTAGAATTTTGAACAAAAAAAAAAATTTAATTTCGTTTTGGAATGAGCCATAACAAAGCAAAGTGTGGAAAAACTGAAGCACCGTGAACGCTTTCCGGATACTCTGCAACCTCCATCAGGAATTAGCATCTTGATGTGTGGAAGTTATTCTCCACATTTCCCAGCGTTTCCCCCTGAGGGCAATTTGGTCTAATAAACCTGCAGGTCGGTTCTCAGGAAATGTCTCTCCAGGCAGTTAGACGTGAAAAAATTGGTTACTCAGCATGTTTCATTCCTTCCAGGTTGGTTTTACCTGTGAAAGGGTTTTTTTTTTTTTTTTTTTTTTTTTTTGGGGCGGGGAGAGATGAACTGTTAAGATTCTGGTTCTCAGTTGGGGAAAGCATCATTTCATTTTATGATCTAACACCAACCGCAGAGGAAAATCTGGTAATTGGCAAAGATGGCTGCATCTGAATTAACTGAAGTTGAAGAAGCGGTTTGTAAATATTGAGGAAAGTTATCCACATCGGCTATAGTCTTGTCCAGCTTGGAATCAGTTCGCTTTATTTTGTCCATGAAACTCGCTCGTACTGCTGCAGTAGTGCAGACTGTGACCGGATCTTCCTTGGTCTTTGTTACTGCAACACATGGGAATTAAATACAGTCGCAGGTTTTACCTTAAGCAAAAAAGTCCATCCGCAATAGATCAAGTTCAGCACAGGCTGTCAAAAAAAGTAAATGGATATTAACTTATCAAAAAGAAAATAAAGTATCCAGAATGCTTCATGCTTGGAGAGGTTGTGGCAATCTGGGATTTAAACAAAATAACTTCTGGCCAGAATGATTGCTCCTCAGATATCCTCCGTGTTTCCTTCCCGTGTTTTTTTTCCTTTTTTTTTCCACCCCCCACTTCATTGCTCTTTGATAAAGGACGGTAATGCCGCCTCGTGTTTTGCTGAGCCTCAGAGTAACAGTGGAGGAAGGTTGAGTGAAGGTGGTGAAGGAACCGCCGGTCCCTGTAGAGTGAGACCAAAGGGGTAAACACTCCAAACTCTCGAAGACGGAGCCTTCTGCAGCGTCTCACTTCCTGTTTTATTCATGTCTCATGTCCTCCTCTCACCTTTCGGTTTCCTTTTTCTTTAACTCTTTTCTCTCTCCCACCAAAAAAAAAAAAAACTCTGAATCTCCCCTCGACTTTTCCTCTTCCTCCTGTTTCCTTTTTGGTGGTGTGTCAATCCTGAGAAGTTAAAAATGAACAGAAAGTGCAGGAGTTAATTAGACGGAGAAATCTCTCTTGTATCTTCACGTCTTTAGAGCTCCACGTCTCAGCAGGTTCATTGGCAGCCCCTAAATCAGCAAAATGTCAAGTATAAAATCGCCTCTGGGTCCACAACTTACTTTCCTTTCACCCCCACGAGGGGCCAATTGATAGAATCTTTCCTCTTGTTACTTCGCGCTGCTGCTCAAACCCGACGCGAAACTTCCGTTGCTTTCAGCCTGCAATTAGTCTTTTTTGATAGAAACCAGAGGCGTTTTCCAGTAATGGTGCAGACAACCAAGCCAATAAAAAGTCATCAAGAAAACAGAGGGACGCCTTCATGGATCAATTTTTCCTTCAAGAATGATTTCCAATTCCTGTATTTGTTAAGACAGTGATTAATATCAGAATTTAACAGGAAAACAAACAACCAAACAGCCCATGCATGTACTCAGTTTACATACATATGTATTGACAGTTCATGTGTGTTTATCTTCATAATTATTATTGGATTCTGATCAGCTGAACTGTGATTAATATCGTCCTTATAATGAACCTTTTTTTTATGGCTCCTTTTTATTGGCAGTTCCACCTCACTTGAACTGATTGGCAATTACCGGAGCCGGATAAACAAAAGGCATGCAGTTGACATTTGAGGAACCTTGTACCAGCTATCCTCAAGACAATGCAACACAACATTAAGTGCCGCCATTAAAACACTAATTACAAGATGCCAGAGGGCTTGATTTGGAAAAAAAGAAAAAAAAAAAGAATAAAAAGTGAGGTGAATATATACAGGAGCAGTCCACAGACTTTAAAAGTCAATTGATGGTGGGCAGTGCTGCTCAGACCATTAAAGTTATTGGATTGCAGTTTCTTACGAAGCCTGTTCAAGCTTATCTGTATGTTTGAGTTAACTGTCCGGTCTATTAGCAGTCGACCATGCTGGGTTTGAGATGTAAGTACCGATTTGAACCTAAACCTATTTTAGCAACAGATAGATGAGTTCATTATGATAACAGCAACAAACCAAACCCTTGTGTATCTGCACAAACTAAACATAAAACTTCAACTTGCATTTAGTCTCTTTGACAGAAACCAGAGGCATATTCCAACAACGGCCAGCTGTTTGGACAACCAGGCCTATAGAAACCTAATCACAATCTAAACAGAAAGATGCCATCGGGAATCAATTTTCCTGGAGGATTGATTCCCAAATTAAAAGGATTACTAAGTACCTCATACATGTACTCAGTCTAGATATGTGACTTTTGTCAATACGTATGTGTTTACGTTTTGTGGTGTCATCATGATCGTCCTCATGATTAAATTATAGACACAGAGAGAGAAACAAGATCAGGTTTTATCCAGCTCCTTATGGGTAATATGTTGGGTAACCTGAATCATGACCATCAAACTGAAATGATGCAACATTACAGGTTGCAGATGGTTTATATGACAATGCAGCCACTGAAAACGCCACTTTTTAAAAACGCCACTTTTCCTGTTTCCGTGTAAACTCGGAAAAGCACTACTTTTCTGAAACGCTACCTCTGTGCATGTGCAGCATGGCCATAGAAAATAGTTATTCTGCATATGCTGATTGAAACTATTACACTTGAGTTGCATCAGCGCGTTAACAGCATTAATGTCGGCGTCCCGACATGAGCATCCGCTCGAAAACTTCTTCCCATTTGTTTTGTGCAAATCGACGCTTTGGGAAAAGTTGAAAACCCTGTGTGGAATTAACAAGCGTTTGAGTTGTGTTTAAAAAGTTTAAGCATGTGCACATGAAAGGATGAGAACGTCGGAAATGAAGGCTTTCTTAATAATACATCACACGGAGATTTAGTGGTTTTTGGATTTTTTTTTTTTTAAACCCGTCTTGCTAATCGGAGATATAAAAATCTGAGACAGGCCCCGGGCTGTTGTCTGCTTCACTGCCAGTTAAGTGATTTTGCAGCAGACATTCAGACTTACCAAAGACACGAAATTAATGAGGGCTTAGTCCTTTTTAAATGTCCCGAAAAGCATTCACCAGCATACAAAAAAAGTAAATAAATCTCTGCTCAGAATATGCCTGCGCTTTCCTGGCAATATAGTGAAAAACAAGCCTTTAAAATATAATGTGCATCATACATAAAATATGGTTTTTACACTCCGGAATATGGAGCCAGTATTAATTATCACCCTGAAAGCAAAACAGAAAATGCTCAATAATAATTCACACATCATACTAATTAGTATTTTCAATTTTAAACAGAAAATCGAGGCAGATGGACAGGCGGGTAAGGAGAAATATGTTGTAAATGAACTCTCCTTCTGAGCTGTGGTTTAATTAAAGAATGAAATACTATGCACCTGCATTGCCAGGTTTATTTTTTTCCAACTTTTCTTTTTTTCCTGATGGGCAAACAGGAGGGTTCTGATGAAAAGAGCTGGTAAAAATTGCCAATATACCTATTCTGAGTAGGTTTGATTATAAACTCATTTAGACCAAAAAAAAAAAAAATAATAAAACAACTGCACCATTCTCTTAAAGAAGTCACAGCAGAGACCGATTGTCAACTGGTTATAAACCTGCAGAAGTCGAACTGTTACCTGGGAACAGTCTATATTTCTCACGATGGCTGCAGCGGAGCGTGTTTGTGCACACATCTGATGTAATGAGCAGGAGGCAAAAAAAAAAAAAAAAAAAATCATGAAAGTGGAGGTGGAATGTCTGCCGACCGTAAGACCGTATCTTACAATGCCTGTCACGAAAGCCGAGACATTCCAGGTACATCAAAAGGCTTTTGAGCGAAAACCCGCAGCAGCCAGAGCAGCTGGTGTAATTGAGCTAATGATGAAGTGCTGCTTCATCATTAGCCCGTCCTCGGGGCAGCGTGCTCGTTTGCTGCTGTAATCCTGGTGTCATACGCTGGAATTTCATCGATTCGGATCAAACTGGGCCGACCTTTTCTGGCAGCTTGGCTTGAATCGTAAATCTAAAACTGTCTTTTCAGGTCGTCCTTTTTGTCTCCTTGTAATCAAAAGGTCAAAGGTCGGTGACCAGTTGATTGATCACTCTAATGTTTACGATTCATGCAGCGATTTATGTTCGACACCCACTGAATCCAGTTCAGGCACTGTGCATGCACACACACACACACACACACACACACACACACACACACACACACACACACACACACACACACACACACAGAAAAACACACTACAGACAACATCATTAGCTCTTTGTTTGGAAGTAATTAATGTTGTTGAACTTTGTGCATAATTTATATGCAGTTGAAACTTTGTTAGAACTTCACAGGAATACACTAAGTTATTTACGGGTGGCTTTTCTCTCAGACTTATGGAAAACCTAAAAAGTTCACGCTCCACTAACCGTCTATCATAAACGTTGGACATTTAAGTCGATTCATGCATTATGATTTCATAAGTTTGTGTTGTTTTTTTTTTGCAACTCGTCAGTTTCCAAGACTTGTACAACATCGCTGAAGGCGCCTGGACCCTTCATACCCACATTAGTGGCTACATATAAACGTGCTAATCCTGATGGCAGAGATGTCTCAGAGGAGAAGGTGTGATTCTGGAGCTTTAATTGGATCAGTTGGCTCGATCTGGTTCTGGCTTCCTCTCGCTGGATTTCTGCGTGCATGATTAACTTCTACAAGACAGACTTTCTCTCCTTGCACTGGGGGTGTGGATGGCTTTGTCACTGTGGCATTGCCATTTTTTTCTCCCTGTGCATGAGTGTCTGCACACTTACATGATATCCACACCGGGGTCAAACAGTTGCCTGGCAACAATGACCAATGAAAATATGAAAAAGTCTGGCTGTTTACTCCACTCTCGGTTTGTCCCTGTGTCATGGTGTTGCTATGGCTCGTTGCCATTTCATCCTTGGCATCTCTTTACCGACTCGGTCTCACACAAATGCCTCTGTCACGCAATTCTGACTTTGGAACACATGCGGCAGGCATGTAACAGATTTTACGGTACAACAAGCTCGTAGGAATAAATGTTATCGCACTCGCAAATCACTGCTCTGAATGAGGATGGGGGCAGCGGTCTGGATCGTGTAGAACGACTCCTGGTCTGAAACATTCATGAATTCATGGTAATAATGAATGTGAGGACACAACATCCCCAGGAAGCTGCGTCTCGTACTGCAGGGATGCTTCCAGATGTTCCCACTCCCTGCCCCTGGATGACGCCAGGATGGAGTACTGGAGGGGTGACTCCACTTTTTTGTAAAAGTGAGTGTGTGTGATCTGTTCTCTGAATGTTTGCAGCCCTAAATGTAATAAGCAGGACAGATTTTATCTATGGGTTCTTTCTTTCTGTCATTTTACTCGTCAGGCACAGTTGATATAAAATAGCTCTGCATGTGGTCCTTGTAGGGAAAAGAGCTTGACACGTTTACCCTAAAGCAGCGCTTTTACCCTTTTGTTATTCTCTCCCCTTTGTGATAGAAAAAAAAAATCACTCTGCCACCTTTCTGCAAGGTGGAAGAAATAAAAATGGTAAAAATTGCAGTTAGGTTATATGATCTCCTAAATCGTCTTTCTGCTTCATTCTTGAGCAGTACTTTCACACCGTTTCGACTCACCGAGAGAAATCACTACATGTCCATCAGGATTGGTGTAGCATTGGTTTCTCTGAGGTCTGCGGTGGTTATACAGTACATCCTAAAAACGCTGTAGGTAGACGTCAGTTTGACTGCTGAAGGGAATTCAAGCTATTTTTACAGCTCATAACCTGGCAAGGTTTGTTAAAAACCTGAGTGTCAGCGCACTACCGGAGCTCTACTGGGACATTTCTCTTGTTTGGATCAATACAGGAAAAAAACAAAACATTGCATTTCAGGATCCCTCCACACCTGTAGTGTGGACCTGGGTCAGAATTTGGTGCAGATCAGTTGACATATACACGTCTACTGGAAGTAAACAAACTCCAGTGCCAGGATTTTTTTTTAATTTGTTCTTCTTTCTTTCTTTTTTGATTAAGTGACGCTTTAGCTTTAAAAAGTTCAACATTTTAATGCTTCCATACATCCACTATTTTTATTATATCCATTTCTTCTAAGACTCCTATTAATACAGAGTGACTGAAGGTAACTTAAAGCGGAATGAAGGTGTACATGATCAAGGAATTATTTAATATAATAGACCAGCCACGTTAAATTAATTTTAATTTGGACAAATCATTTTCATGTGGAATTATGTGTTTAAAAGGTCATTTTCAACTGGAATTGAAAGGAAATTAAAACTCTTATGTAAACTTGGCCATTGCACCATCTAGCCCAGGACAATATGGAGATAACAGGCAACAACTAATGCCAATATTGCATTATTTTTGGAAACTGGCTGACGGGCCACAAAGAGATAGGCCTGTGGCCATGCGCCACTAGGTGCCCATCTCTGCTATAATGAGAGCTTGCAGGTGCAACTAATCCGCTTTAAAGATGTTCCACTTAGGTGTGCCAGTGAGTCTCACCAATGAGTAAGCGTAAACAACTGTTGCCGCCAAAGCTGGCACATCTGAATCGAACATAGCCATTATTAATGCCATTAGCTGCTTCCCAAGTGTAAATATGCACCGTTTAATTATCCCTGCGTGGAAAAGCAAGCCAGCATAATGGCCTCCCTGTGGAGAATCTCCCTCATTTAATGCTGCTGATGATAAACTTTTTTCCTTCAGGGGCTTTTTGAGTGGGATTAGTGCATTCAGATATTGTGTTTTAATTGTGCAAATCTGATTTGCCATGAGTCCATTGAGGTAATTTTGAAATTAAATTAAAAGGGTTTATTTGCTTTGAATGCACTGACTGGAAATGTAATGCAATCACTGGAAGATTTGTGTCAGTTGTGCATCAGTTGTACTTTATCCTAATGGCAGTCTCAGGATTTAGGATAGTAATCAAGTTGAGGAGAATTACACAAGCCCTCATTGGATCAGTGTGTTTACTTTGGATACTGAGATCGGGAAGCTGGGACACAAAAGACATGGAACGGGTTTGACTTGGAGACTATACATGACCCCAAAGTGAACAAATGGCCCTTCAGAAGCAGCATGGACCAGCCTTTGTCCAGCTGCTCATCCCTTTGTTTAAATGTGGGAGCGTTTTGTGTCTGTTCCAGTCCATGCTTATGCCAAGCCCAATGAATTGTTGGATACAGGTTTATTGGCTGTTCTCTTGGTTGTTTTTTTTTTCCCAATTCTCTGAATTTTTCTTCAGCTACTATTTTCTTCCCTGGTATTCTCTCTACATTCCTTCAATTTTGTGACATTTTTTTTCCTACCTCTTCCTGTCATCTGTCTTGATTTGTTGTAGATTCTCCGTCAGTGCGTGTGTTTGAGCTCGTCTGTCCTCGTACCTTCGCGGTCATTTGTGACTGACAAAATCTCCGTCCGCACCGTTCGGCCCTCGCAAAGGTCCATTAGCTCCTGTACTGCGGTTAATGCCAGCAATCAGTGCTTTCCATTGCCTGACTAATCATCATAAATGGAGGTTGTCAAAAAAAATCACAGGGATTCATTTTTACCTTTCATACGTCTCTTGCTGGTCCGCACAGCGAGCGGCGCAGCCTCCCTTCATTCCAGCCATTGCCGGCATCACAAACCCCAAGCTGTGGAGGAAATGTGGGTTCATTCCTGCAGGTTTGGACCTTGCAGGTGTTCAGAGTCAATGAAAATTGACCTTAAACATTGACTTGGGTCCCCTAGAGCTCCTCAGTGGCCGGCAGAGTGCTTTGATTATAGCAGGCAGCTCTCCGGTAGGCAGCGGTGGGTGGTGGAGGTGACTGACTGGAAGCGAAGTCACTCCTGCCGCTGAAGGACAGCAAGTGGGCTTCTGCCGAGGTTAATCAGCTCCGGCATTATACATCAAGAGCTGCGGAATGGGACTCTCAGTCCAGTCTCCAGGAAATTAGAAATAATTGCACCCACTGTTAATGTAAAAAAATCCTTTCATAAAAAGCATGGCAGTGAGTTCCTTTCACCCTGATCTTGTTTTTCCAACTCGGTGAGTCTGTGTTTCGGCGGACTTTGTCGAGGTAGCCGCAGCCTTTTGCGTTATTAATGTGGAGGAACATTCGCAGCTGTGGCGCACTCGTGATGCATCACTCTCTCTGGCACCGCTTGTTGTTTATCACAGTGGCATCGGAGAGGCTGCCCAGGCCAGCGCTGCCAACGGCTCCCCGAGGTGATGAAAGACGCCTGCTGGGGTTCAAATGGAAGCAAAGGGCCGAGGAGGTGTAATTTATTGAGAGGAAGCACCTTTTGGTCATACTATGTCTTCATTTGCAGCACAGTATATCAATAACAGCACGACTGTGTCTCATTAGACATGACTGATCCACTGATTTAAACAGATATGAGAATGCTTTAATATCTTTTATGTTGGATTGTCTACTGAACCACATTATTTCACATTAATAAGTTTTTTGTTTCCTATACAACAGATTTCTTTCTGATTAAATGTCTCTAGCACCAAATGGTCTGAAATACAATTTTATTTGTGAGCAGAACTTCTTATTGTTGCTCTCAGTCGGCACCATATTGATGTTTTTAACTGGAAACTGAAACCATTGCTTCAGGGAGTGCGCTCTCATCAACAAACCCTCTCCACAAAATCCTGCTTGTCATTCTGTGCATGTTAATCCAAACTTTCGGCATTAATATGCCGGCGCCACAGCTGCCGCCTATTTCCTGGCAAGGCTTTTTATCACCTGAAGGGATTTGCATCCGCCCGGCCACAAGAGCATTAGTAAGGTCAGGCTGTAGGTCACGGTCTTAATTTCAGTTCATCCCAAAGGTGTAAGATTAATGGGTGAGTTCAGCACTTTGAGCATGTTGGAGTTCTTCCTTATGAAAACGGTTTCGAAAGACAAAAACACAAGAAAACACATTATTATATCTTCGTGCTTAACACATCTGCCTTAAAGAAGTTGAAACCACAATTGGACAATTTCCAATATTTTAATAAGTGATATGTAATGATATATATTGACTTTCATTTAACTTTATTGCTGCACCATTGTTATCACGGTAACATTCAGATCAATGATGAGAAAGAGCAGAGACAAATCGGTATTGTCATGCGGTTTCTGCATTGTTTGATTTCACCATAAACAAACATTTAACAAGGTTTACTAAAGCAGCTATTCATGGCTTTGAAAACTTAGATAAATACTTGCATCTTTAACTCAAAAAATTGTTGAGTTGTTTATACAAGTGGCTCAAACACCATCTCTCCGTCTACATTGCATCTACATGCAGTTTACTGGCCACCAGAAAAATAAGGAAAGCAAGTGGCAGCCTCTCTCTTCTGCCGTAGACCATATCCTAGAATATACCTTTGACATGTTTCGACTGGATTCTCCCACCTTCATCAAGAATGGCATATGAGTTTAAACTTTTTCAGGAGTTTTCCTAATACAAGATGATATTCATAATATTTAAGTTAGTGACTAAGATGGGAATCATCCAGTGAAACATGTCAACAGTTTGATGAATAAATCTTGAATGAAGAGAAGAAACATAAAATACAAAGAGACAAACTAAAAGCTTAATTAACCTCATTGAACTATGAACTGAAGTTGACCTTTGAAGCTGAATCGGCGACCTCTCTTTGGAAATTGTTACCTGTGCTCAATCATCAAATCAAATCTTGCGGTAAATTATAATCGTCACAGCACGTCGGGCCCAGTGGCTTCTCGGCTTCGGTGCAGACATTTTCTTGAAAGTGGTTGCAATCAGTCTTTCTCATCAGCTCCGTCTCTGCTGGAGGTTTTCCAATCCGCCCATCATGAACTCTGCCTCACCTGTGTTCGTGTCACTTGATGATTCTTTCACCGACACGAGACCCGACAGTGACCCGGAATTTAACTGTTGACATGTTGATCTCGCACTGAAATCCAAAATTGGCAGGTGTCACAGTCATTGTGTTTGTGTGACGTTAAGGCAAGCGGAAAACAAGAGGTTTCTGATTTACTCTTCAGGTCTGGCAGACTGGAGAACAATGCATGAGTTCAATTCTGCATTCAGTGGACTGAAAAATTTCAGCTTGAAAAGAGAGGAGGGCAAGCGGTTTGGACTTACACTGCAGTGTTCTTTGTTTCCACATGTAGAAAGAACTTGCTGTTCAAGATCCAAAAAAATCAAACCTTTTCTTTACTGAAGCCATTTTCAAAGTCCACACTGTTTCTTTTCCCTGTAATTATTTCTCAGCAAGACATTTTTTTTTTTTCATATTCACTTTTGAATATTCTAAACTGTCAGAAACCACAAAGGGAATGAAAGCATGTGAAGTTGGAATTTTTTTTTCATGGTGCAATCAAAGGTGACACCCACAAGCTTATTCGATTTTAGAGGAGCCTTTCAAAATGGCAACAGATTCTCCAGCATCGCTATTTGTTGTCGTTTCAGGCTCGCTGTCACCCTCCTGACGCGTGTTTACGAGGTCTTTTGAAACAAACCTTAATGCTGAGAAGGGTTTTGACAGTGTGTGAAATGCAAATAACAAGAGCAAGCAATGATTTGCAATCATCATGAATCTTTGCTTCATCCACAGCTGGCATAAACATGTCAGATGTTCAACACAGGACATTTTACCATTTCTTTGAAATATATTAGCTCCTTTTGAACAGGATGATCACAATCCACCTCAATTATTTGAAGTGGGGAATGAAAAATAACACCAGTTTATATGACAACTGTGCACGGAAATGGCAAAGTTTCTTTGCATTTTAGGTGTCTGTTTACACGACAACGGTGTGTGGAGTCTCTAAAAGTTACATGTTTTTGACGGTGCTCCAACTTCAGCTCCATGTCTCTGCTGTTGCATTATGCACACTGTGGTCTTAGTGCATTGTTCTTCTCATGCACCAGAAGGATTTTTTGTTGTGTGCGCCTTGCTGTTCCGTACATTTATGTACATTTACGAAACCATCATATGGATCACATGTGGAGATACGTTTTATTTCTTACAGATATTGAGTAGATAACGATGCATTTACAGTGTCCTGCTGTATTCATAAGCACTGGAGCAAAGCTAAACAACGATTTAAGATCAGCAGGACAAGGCAATGAGGTCTTGAAGTCAGAAAATCAAAAGTAAACTTATTAAAAAAGCCAAAGTTGCACAATATTCCGAGGTAAATGTGTGTAAAAAAAAAATGTGCATGTGCTTCCCAAGGTCACGATACTGGGTGTGAGAGTTCTACTGGATGATAATCACCTCAATGAAGTGTGTCCATCCACCTGTCAATCAACCCCACAGGCTTCTTGTGCAAGTTCAGAAACTGAAATCATGTGTCGTGTGTGTGTGTGTGTGTGTGTGTGTGTGTGTGTGTATATATATATATATATATATATATATATATATAATATCTGGCGTTGTGGAAGGCAGAAGGCAGCCTGAGCCACGAGTTTGTAAATTGTGTTGTGATGTTCTCCGATAGTCTGTCTATATAAATTAAAGTTGACGGCAGCAGTAAACACTGTCGACTTAATGAAATTTAAAATCATTAGTTTTAGCCTCATCCCATCAAGCTGTAACCCGTGAAAAAGGAGTTCAGGCAGCTGCTCGCTTCTGATTTCCCCAGTGAAAACCTTAATGGGAAAGAACAAAACAGGTTAATTTAGTGGTAAACCAATCCTGAACACTAAAGAGACAGCTAACACCAAGCTGATCAAAAATGTTCTTTCTTCTGGAATTCAAACCAGTGGGGATTCAGGCATTTCTTTGCTGCCATTCAACATTTCAACCTGGAAAAATCCATACGAAACTTGTCAAAAGATAAATTTCTGAAGCCTACCTGTCCAAATAGAAGAAAGAGAAAATGCTTCTCGATAAAATAAAGATATAATGAACTTAGCTGAGTTAGAGGTTCTTTTATATTTAATTGAATTTGTCAGTGTTCACCAAAACTCTTCATTTGTGCCCCAAATATGTCAATGTAGGGCCTGAGATGAGCCAACACCAACAGTTTAAATCCATTTCGACTGACAGCTTCTGGACATATGATGGCTCAGCTTGAGCCAGGGAGGGAGGCGTTCAGAAGTATCTGACAGCAACCTACGATGAAATGAGTCTTCGATGTGCTTCGAAGTGAACTAATTTACATGCTGTGCTGTATGCACACAGTGCCGCACAGCAATAAATTATACTGATTGTTTAGGCAGGCCCTGGCTGTGCAAATAACTGCTTTTCATTGTTGTGTGCACATTGAATGCACCATCACAGAAACAGGAGCATTCAGAGCTGTCTAAACATTGATTCTTTCGTTGTTCAATACATGTGAAATTTTAATTGCAAAACAAATTTAAGCCACGGAGAATCAGAAAAAAAAAATGTCAATTTTGAAATAGTTGCTTCTCAAACGGACTTCAAAGTGCCAAGCTTATCTTCAAGAAAGGAAGCAGGTCGACAGACGAGCCCTAAAGAAAATGTCAGGAACAAAGTCATTAAAAGGCCTTTAGTTTGAACTGACAAGCTGAACAAACAAGGAGTGGGAAGGTTTCCCGATAGAAGCGTGTTCAGCCATTGGCAAAAGGTCAAGTATTGTATGTGCTGTGCGAACCTCTTCAAGTAGAATTTTAGTGCCTAAACAGACATAATTCCCCACTGCTTATGACAGAAAAACAGAGGACAGAAAAGCCCTTTTATCCCTCCACTGATGTTAGCTCAAAAACCAACACGAAATTATAGCCTCATGGCTGAACGGCGCAATGATCAAGGTAGCCAGTGGAAAAATTTATTATTTTTTTTTCTCCAGCTTTTGAAAATACGCATGGTTGCCCACATGACAACAAAAAAAGGCCCAAATGACCAGGACTGCCAACTCTTGGACGAGCATGTCACAGTAACATTCATCCCCCAGTCAGATCTGACACCAGCATGAAGCAGCATACTTGTAGACACCACTGTGCAAAGTTCTACTCTGGATCATAATGTACCAAAGCCAAGAAATTACGCTTTTGCCTTTTACAGAGTCAGTGTAGTTCAGATGGAATAAAACAAAAATTTCATCTTCTCGTAGGTTTCCATCTTCAAGAAGAAAATGTACGGTTTGGGTGCTGTACCTTGACTCTTACTCACCCATTAGTTTCAAGAATCAGATAAGTCTTGGAAAAACAGGGTGCATGATTAAGCATATACACTTAGTTGCCCTTACAAAGTCAAGCTGGACATAAAAAGAGTGTTTTGAGATGTCAGAGTCCTCTTCAGAACTCAAGGTAAAACTGTTCATTTTGAGAGAGTAACCTCCTTAAAGTTTTACCCAAACCAGAGATTCTTGCTCCAATACTGTGTAAGTCTTTGTCGAAGACAGACCAAAGTAAACCATGCTCACCTGCATAATACAGGAAACAGGAAACCGAGCTGTATCATGAAATAGATTCCTTAAATCACTGGAAAGTGTTGCATTGCAGTACATGAGTAACGCGCTTTGTCGACAAAGAACTCAAGAAACAAAACATTAGGATTAGACTTTGTCTCGCTGACAGGTTTAATATCCGGATCCCTTGGGAGTCATCTAACTGTCTCGTAAAGCTTTCTGAAGTCGATACTTGACAGGCTGTCTTGTCAGCTTTGCTTTATGTACCTCCACACTCTCTCTTTAGTGTGACTGGCTTTCAGTGCTGAACTGTCATGTTTTGTTTTCTGAAAACAAACAGTTAAAACAGCTTCAGTGCTGCCTTCAGGAGTCACGTTGGCCGTACAGTTGCAGTGGTGATTACGTATGCATGCCCGCACTCAAACGTCCCACTCAGAATAGTCAAACATTAAACAATACATGGTGCTCATTAATCTCTATTTCTGGGTTTCTCATCATTTCAATACGCTTTGGTTTAAAATTCCAGTCCAGTTTGACAAAGGTCAACCTTTGAAACGTTATATGAATAATTAATGTCATGTGGATAGTTGAAGATTTGAAGAGAAGAATAACTATATGACCACAATCTAACTCCACATTTTCAGAAATGTTTGAATAATTTGCTGCCAAAGTGGTAATTTAGTGTGTAAACTATGGTTTGTTCCCTGATTGGTTGACTCATTATGGATGAAACGATCCCTTCAAACGTAGGCCACTGTGTGTATTAAATGTTCTTAAAAAAAACTCAAGGTTTTGATCAGTTTAGGTGTACCCAAAACAACCTGATATGAAAGTAATCACTTCCCCACAAGGAGAAACTGTGAATATTGCACCTTCTGTAGATGTAGATCAATTTATTCATCCATCCATCGTCCATCTTATGCCGTCTTTACCCTGTTCAAGTAAACAGGCCATGAGAACTGATCCTGGGAAACACCTGGGAAACAGGATTACCTGGAGAAAACTCTCGCTCACACAAGATCTAAACATCTTGCTTAGAAGTCATCTGGATGACCAGTTCAATCATCCTGTCTCTCTCAGAATACAAACTTTCCAGCTCCTTTTCAGTCAAATGCTTTTATACGCAGCATCTTTATAGAACGAGTCATGTGGTCAGATGGAACACGAGTGGAGAGGAATATTAAACTGGCTACTTAAAGTGCAGTGCATGTAGTCATCCATCCGAAGTATGGCTGTCCACTAAGTGCTTGTGAGTCCTTGTGCCTTGTTCATAACCTTGACTCGATGTCTCGGCCTGGAGGGCCACCAAATTGCATGTATAGATGTCTCCATGCATCAGGACAGCACCCGTGGTCAAGTTGTGTGTGAAAGTATTTATTGCAACAAGAATGGAATGATGACAGTTGAAGGGTTCAACCAAAGTGTTTTTGCAGACGACCTTTAAGATATAGGTCCGGTGATTGTGAAAACACAGAAAGGCCTTCCACTCAATATCGCTGACTATCACTGAGTAATTCAAGCATGACTTTCATACCCAAATGGATTGGGTATCAGCAGCCGGCATGAACATTGAGTCTGACAGTAAAGCATGCGGCAGTTACCAAGGCGGAACAGCGCACGTCCGCAACCAAAGACAGAACAATACACTGCAAAGCGAGGCGGAAAATCCGAACTAGACGGCCACATTTCTTGTCAGGGAAGCGGAAGAATTTAGAGTTTAGACGACAACACGATCCAGTTCAGCTATTTTAGGATCGTCGCTGCAGGTTCACATGCTGCAGTGCAGCTACATGTCGCATTCTGAACTGCCTGAACTACAAGGACACTGATGAATTGTGGGAAAGCATTGTAGGTAACATGGGAAAATAATAAAGAAGTCATTTCACAAGAGCTTGTGTGGTTATAATGGCCAAGTATTCAGCCTAGTTTGCGCTCTGTGGCAAGCCGTTTCAGCATTTATTCCTTGTCCTTGATGTCCAACTTAAAGGCCATATACTTGTAAGTTCTTTGTCCTCTTTAGTAAGACAAGTCAGTGAAGTAGTAGAACATCTAAGGTACACTAGTAAAATGAATGTTTTACGAGTTCTGGTTACAGTGCCGTCCACGACGCTTTGCACACCTCCGACTGTCCCTCTCTAGACTTTAGTATATATATATCAACCTTCAGCTTCCATGATGAGGTAACGCCTCTGAAAATTTCAGCAGCATCACGTTGCATCTCCTTTCTTCTTATTCCCTGCGTGGACTGTCACTTACATAAAAACCTGCGCTATTCCACACGTGCACGTAACTTCTTGACCAAGCCGGCAGGGATTGTCAGTCGGCTGCAGAGTTCTTTTTCACATCAGATCCTAGCTCACGAGTGCCAAGCCATTAAATGTGTCCTTGTGGCGAGCGGCCTCTCCTTTTGTGAATAGGAGCTGCAATTCACATTCATGTAACGACATGAAGAGAATTCTCAGCAGCACATCGTCAGTGGGGGACGATTCCTGATCCAGCCTTACATGCTGAAAATGATAACCAACTACTTTGAAAGTATGTAGCGCATGAAAGGCAAGACATTTATGTCGTCAGATACTTATGTCCTGCTACCTTGAAACACAAATGAAAAGGAGGAATATATACAAAGAAAATCCTTTTGTGAGTCACTGTTAAACTAAATGGAGTGGGGGAAAAAAAAGGCCTTTCAGTGTTAAATGTGAATAAATAGCAATAACAGACTGAACAAATTGAAGGCCAATCACATATACAAGCATCTACATGAATATTAATGGGATGGTTAATTCTGAGCAATTCTGTCTGGGTTATCTTGTAATATTTGCCTCTTGTTGGGTTGCATCATTGACAGTATTGCCAAATAACCTCGGGTGATTTTGTGCTTTTATTTCTGTTGGGCATGATAAATTGAAAATGAATTCTGTTCTCAGGTTTAGAGAGTCGAGTTTGTGAAAAAGAAAAAAAAAAAGGCATTAACAGAATGACGAGCACATATTTATCTACCTGCTCTGCTTTAATAAAGCTTTCACGAGCTGACAAAACGACAGTAAAAGACCTTTCAGAAAAGATCAATAGTCATCCAACAATCTAGATCCCACATCGGATTGGCATCTAAAGAGGCCGATTTTAAATTTACTGACGATCATTCGGTTCCACTTTACTTCAAACTGTGCATGATGGGAGTTGGATAAGGACAAAAGTATTCCTTAAATATCTTGAAACTCTTTATCATTGGTTCACAGAGTTTCTGAAAATGCCAGAAGCTCTGCAGAAATGTTTTTCCGTCATGATTTATTGGACTCTTTTTATATACCCACAAGATTGGGTCAATAGTTCGAGCTGTAATGAGCTATTTCTTCATCCGTAACTAAATTGGTATATTCAAGGAGAACACAACTATCTAGCTGCTATTTTGATAATTTGTTTCCCACTTTCTGGCACCCTCACAGAATGTGTGATGTGGTTTCTACCTCCATCGATCTGCTTATTTTTGACGATAAATAACTGATGTATGAACATAGTCTGACAAATGTAAGAAGGACTTTTTGCTTCAGGCCTCTAGGTGCAGTTTAAATTGTACCTGCAGCGCGTACAGCGTGAGAATACCGAAATGACTGAAAGACTCGTCACGCTGGTCTCTTTTCAATCAGGCAGATTATTTGCATGAGTTCATATTGGAAAGATATTGAGAAGATATTTTCACCTGGGAATGTCCTGAAACGGGGGACTACGAAACCTGTTATCAGTGCAGTACCAGGCGCAAAGATAATGGTCAGTTTATTGGAGAAAAGGAGTGATTCACCAGAGAAGAGCTGAGCTCGGTATTCTCCCATCGATAAGTCATCGTCTCACTGCGTTGAGATGGTATTATATGGTTTTGTTAGTCTGTTTTACGGCAGGATAATGTAAGAGTCATGGCCTAATGTCTTTTCTCATGCTCAGCTTTTCAGACAGTGCTGATTGTAGCAGATCCCCTCTGGCGTTAAATTCTGCTATTTGGCACAAAAATGCTTGAAAGTAGGCCACAGCTCACACTCGAGGTGTTAGTTATTACATAATTAAGTTAACAGTGCAGACTGGATCAAACCTCTCACCACATTTCATGAGGATTTTCTGTCTGAGTGATGCAAACCATTCCCAGTTCATCCTCAGCTTTCCGTCACCTTTTAGTCGAGGATTGATTTGAAAACTCTACTCGTGAGTTGCGTGCCTCCCAGTCCATTTTCCTACTGAGATTCGGTAGCTTCATAGCTGAGAGTCACCATAACAGCGACCCAGCTTCATTGTCTGTAAGAATGTCCTTGTATGCAGAAATTTCATTAACTACAGCATACTGTAATTATTTGATTAGCCTCAGGCCTCAAAGGCAGCTGTCACTGAAAACATAAGCTTTTGTATTATTTAGACTAACATAACCGCTGATTAATATTGCGAAGCGCATAATTATCCTGATCACCGCAGTTCATGAAGTCTTTTTAAGATTGCACCACTCCACTCATTTGATTTCTCATCATCAGCTTGCTCCCATTCTTGTTGAATCCCGTCAAGGCCCCAATCAAAGCAATCTGTTGGTATTACCGATCTACAGAGATGTTCACTCATGATTACACTCTCGAATTATAACACTCAGACCCTATGTCTAAAGAAATTATCTTAGTCCCACTGTACAAAAAGAAGCAGCAGCAGAATATTTGCAATTTGCAATCATAATTCCTCCGACCACTCCAAGAAGCGAGGAGAGTTGCCTTGCTGATGGCTGCGCTGTCATACTGTATTCCTCCCTAATCATGAGGTCTGACAAAACCTCACTTTCCTGATTGCTGAAACTCTCAGTGTCGGTTATTTTCACAGGGAAAGGAATATTTGCAGTGAGCGTTGCAGTGAGCAGCTTGCACCCAAATCAGCCCTGCGACTGAAGGAAGTGTGTAGAATGAACAAATAGGATATGTTCTGTTTTCATCCAATCAAATGTGTTCAGTGAAAAGGATCATCATGAGTTTTTTTTTTTTTTTAAATCTCTTCCAGACGGTCCAGGAACAAACTAATGCTAGATTTTAGACAAAAACTATTGCAATTTTTACTTCAAATACTACATTCAGATGTGTTGATCATGATGACAAAAGGTTTTTCCAGAGAAGGTTTCTTCATGAAAACGTTTGGAAGACGAGTTTAAATCCTTCCTCTCACTCGGCTGCCCTTTTATGACCTAATTTTATATTTAAGAATTCACCAGATCTCGTTAGTTGCAGCCGTACAACGTTGGCGGGCTTCCAGGCGTTCTCCCACCATCTGACAAGCGCTTCTGTTTTGAACCTGGATTCAACTATGACTCATGGAAAAGCCTCGAAGGGTTTTCTTGACCTTTTATGTTGGGACAATCCGTTCTGAGCAAGCTCTCACCTGGAAGGCTTCCTCGCACAACCACAACCTGATCATTTGATGAATGTTTGACCATTTCTAGCTTATGAGTGTGAATGTTTCACAGTCTCTGCGTCATTTTCATTTCGACGTTGTTCTTCTCCGGCACACAGATAAAATCGAGAATGGAGACGTCCACCAGAGACGGAGAGGACCACATTCAGGCCTCTCGGAAGGACAGGAGCCTGGGAGCAAACAGCAGGAAGGAGCTGGCCAGTCGGGGAGCAGCTGGAGGCGAATTCTCCTCCTCATTCTCGCCATCACCATCCATAACATTCCAGGTGAGAGCAAAACACAGGAAGCACAAGGTGTGTCAAAGTGATGCTTTTAATAAGAGAACTCTCAAATCTGTTGTCGAAGACAGTGGATGAACTTTTGCTAGTGCAGTATTTTGCTGGGTAGTTTCTGCAATCAACTTCCTTGGTTCAGAAAGAAATGACCAAAGAAATGACCATGATGCCACTGAACCTCATTTGAAACATGATCTCATGTAGCCGAAGTGTTCGTAACAACTTGACAGACAGGCGTTAGCTTGGGAGAAAACATCAGGTCAGAGGACCACAAACATGTGACTTTCAGCATTTCACTACAGTAAACCCATATGGATAAGTCGCCATGGAAACGCGTGGACCTTTGTCTTCTACTCGAAGCGAGAAGACAGATTCATCCCCGGTGACGAGCTGAAGAGGAACTACCGCAAGGGAGTGGGTGACAAGATCAGGGTCATTGACTGTCAGTGAGAGAGAGGGCAGAATCATGCATCATGTCCTACTGTTCGATAAAAATCCAGCACTGTGTCCTACTGTACGGCCGGTGTGGCACACATGCAGCGTGACTACAGCAGCAGTTTAACTGGTGCCACAGAGACTCAGCAGTACAGCTTCCTGACTTCATTTTCACCCTTCAAATCAATCGTTTGAATATTTATGATGGAAAAGTCCCGTCAATCCGCCTGGTTTCCCCTGGAATAAGCCTTGCATTATTGAACACTACAGAGGTCAAACAGATACCGTTCTGTCAGTCCTAACGAGCTCATTAGACGAACCGCCCGTCAGTCAGACTTCAAGCTCAACACCAAATCTGGTCTTCTGGTTTTGTTTTTGTCTCTTTCTCATCCAAGACCATGAAGATAATACAAATTGCACGGTAGAGGGATATAGACAAGAGAAACGGCAAGCGATTTTTCAAATTCTGGCAGCCGATTGTCAAAAAAAATAATGCTTTGTTTGATTTAATCTCGTCAGAAATTAACAGCTTATTAGTTTTTTTGGTTTATTGAAAGATTTTGATTTGACTTTTCATAAAGAATGAATAAACGTCCCTGGACCAACAGTTGGTTGTATTTGTGAGTGTGTGTGCAATAAAATGCTGCATTTTGAGAAGTAAAAGCTCTGAAGTGGCCCTCCAATGATTCAGTAGTGCCAGAAGTGGTCCAAGCCACTTCATCTGAGTTTGAGACGGCCACTTTGTTTTGTTTTCGAAGTAAATTTGGGAAATTCCTCTGGAGTTTATGAATAACAAAGGGGGTAAAAAAGCCAACGCATGTTCACACATATAAATTACAAAATACTTCTCCTGTGCAAACCGTGAAGTGAAATGGACGGCTAACATTGAGCCGTCTTCTGCCTCATCCAGCCTGAAGCTTGGGATGACCTCTGACAGTGTCCTGCGGTATCATTCATCAAGACATACGCTTGTTCTACCGCAGACCGGACTTGTTTTTCCAGTCGTCTGATTGGTTTGAGATCTGGGGAATTCAGAGGCCGAGTCAACACCTTGAAGTTTTTATCACGCTAATCAAACTGCTGCTTTTTATAGTGTGGCAGTTTATTATCACTGTGAAAGAGGCCCCCGAGGAATAAGTAGCTGTGATGAGTCGGAGGAAGTGAACCACATTGAGTTTCCTTTCTATCCTTTGCTCAAACGATTTAAAGTTATTTCCCTTCTTTGCTTCCAAAGATCTGAAAGTCTCTGTTGTTTAAAGCATCACTCATATGAAGATTGCAAATTTTCCATGCAAAAACATTATTGACTGCTTGTCTTCTTTCCAAGCCGACCATTGATCCATCGGGTTTCCATCTTTGGAAAAGTTTCAATGTCAGCTAACCATCTGACAAGACCTGTCCATAATTTGAGAAATGCGTTCATTCTCAGACTCCTGATTCAAGCCTGTAACCATTTCAACAAACTCCAGTTCAAAAGGAGACTCGCGCTGGTGGCCAGTTTGCAGATTGAGGGTGTGCTTACTTACCTTAGTGTTTGCACAAACCTTGATGGAGTTGCTGCATTAGTGTGGTGTGTTTGTGGAAGTGTGAATGCTGCCGTAGACAGCGTGTTCTACATCTAACAACAAGGCTGAATTGGTATAGGTGTTGGTATGTTTGCAGGTGAACTCTGTTTCAAATCGTCAAATAGGTGTCTGACAAGAGGACTAAATCCTTTAGAAGTGTGGTATCCCCACAGTTTCATGTGAAGGCCATCGGTGAGTTCTTAGCTCGTAAAATTACTACCCCAGTGACGCAACATGCATCGTGCTGCATTAAGCTCAGCACACAGTGTTGTTGGAATTCATTTACAGAAGAAACTTCTCTCATATCCAGCTTCCGTCCTGGTTTATCTTTCAATCCTTTGTTGAAAATGCCACCAAACCAAGTCTTTTTTCACATTAAAATTGGAAATGGAGAAACACATTTACATTATCTTCTTTATTATCCACTCGGAAAACCATCTGTTAATGATATTTTACCTTTTCTATAATAGAATATGTGCTCTGTTATGCTTGTTGGTTAAAATGCATTTTATTCTGTTGGATTTTGGAATGTTGCAGCCCTCTAAAAGCAATAAGATGAACCTGTTTGACTCTAAAGTGTTTCTGCAGCATGTATTCATATCATGCAACAGCTGGAAACTCCTCGGGGCCTTCCCCGGTAATCACCCCATGTTGTGCTGCAGCCTGCTGAATGAGATGTTTTGTACATAAAAAGGTAGGCGCCTCTGTCAGACTGACATTACGTTATAATCTGGCAAGCGCCGTGAGCACCTCTGTCCCGGATGTGACGGCTGCCGTTCCGTTATTAACCAACACCGAACCCCTGAGGCATGATTTTGCCCTCGAGCAACCCAGACAGCAGCTGCGTAATGAGCTGCAGTGATCTTCAAGGAGGATCTGAACGCACCTTGACACTCCAGAGACGGGGATGGAGATTGATGGCGATCCCTTCTCTTCAACATTAGAGTTGATCCCTGTTACTGTGACGGATGGAGCAAGGTCACTGACAGTTGCTGCTCGCATGTGGTGTGAGAGACGCATGTGAGATGACCAGAGACATCACATTTCTGGATGGAGAGAGAGCCACAGCACTCTGGAGCAATGTTTTCGCTCTTTTTGACTCACTGTCAGAAGATCCAGGTTCAGTCATGGGCTTTGGCCTTTCTGTGTGGAGTAAGAAAATCAGGGACCGCATGCAGCCCAATTTTATTCTTGAGTGTCCCAAACTGATGATAATAACCTTTAAATTTAAACTTTAAAGTTTTGTTCTTTGTTGTGCTGCAGAATGCGCATGATGAAAGTGTTGATATTTTCGCTAAACCAAACAATTGCAACTGAAAATAACTACAATCTCAACATAAAGCCAATTTTCTCACATCTCCTGGTGGAAAATACAGAGAAATATCCAAAAAAAAACTTTCCGATAGCTGTTGCACGTTTTTACAAATCCACCCTGATTGCATGGCTTTGAGACTTGAAGGAAATCTGAATACTTTGAACAAGACCTTGTCAGCAAATTCAACCTGCAGTAGAAACAGCAACACAAACGCTGCTCCACCAAATGAGCCGGATTTCAAATCGTGAGGTTGCAGGAAGTCCTCGAGCCGATTCCAGCTGACAGCAGGCGATGGTAGGACCCTGGAGAGGTTGCTAATCCATTGAGTACCCGGTGGAAACCGACACAAGCACTGAAAGAACCTGCAAACTTTATACCGACGAGCCAGTGAAGTATGAATATCTTTAATTGACCTGAAGTTGGCTGTCGGGATCGTAACCCATGACAGACACAGTATCTGCTTTAAAACGGGAGAAAAAAACAGTGTGAGAACAAGCTGGCAGGTGGGCTGGTGCTTAGCGCTCCCCTGCTCACCCTGGACTCTGTTTTGGAAGAAATCCTGTCTCATTTGACTCTGATAACACTCGTGGGTGTCTGGATCACATATCCAGCTGTGTGCAGGTGAGCAGCTGTTGTTCAGAAACCCGCGTCCTGTAGCCAAAAGTGCAGACGGGGGAAACTGATTTTATTACCGAGGTGTGACCTTTTACAGAGTCGCACCGCTGAAATCAATCTCAGCCATTACTGCATGAGGAAGGCGTGTGATACAATCCCGGTCGCATTTATTTGAGCAAAACAAAACAAACATTTCTTTGGTCCTGCATCTTCAGGATGTGGGAGCCGGTCGGTTTTCAAAACTCGCTCCTGACGTTGCACTTGCTTCACTCTATGTTTTATTCAAACTCAAGATTTTTCGGTTCACACATTCTCGACTGACACTTCCAGAAGATTGAGCCAGAAGGCAAAGCGCACCCGCAGGTTTCCAGTAATGGTGCCTGTCCGGGATGGGGCTGGTGAGACGTTGATTGGAACCGGCGGGCTTTGTCATCAGAGATAATGACAGGTGTTCGATTGCGGCGGCGCGGTCCCCAGGGCTCTTTACATCAGCATCTCCCTTCACTCTTCAGTTACCTTTGTGCTGTTTTTCCTTCCTTTATACACTCTTTGCTGTGTTTGAAATACCTCTTTTTTTTTTTCCTTTTTTACACCATTGCTATCTTTGTCACCTTTTCATGACAAACTGATGTAGGCTATTAATAAAGTTGTGTGTAAGAAGAATCAAACAAAGATGAGAAGCATTTGAAATAAATCATTTTTTCAAAATCAGCAGATGCCATTTTAGTTTTTACTATACAAGTATTTTATTGGTAATTGAAAGGCTCAAACATAGTTTGCATGCCTCGCCACAAGAAGGCACTGTTGGTTGTTTTTGTAATGAAACCCAACGAAGATTCAAATGGCAGCTTAGGTAAGGAAAAGTGTTTTGAATTTAATCAGTGCAGTTACATGCAGTTTTCGATGGCAGTGAGTAAACAGCTCTGCAAATGACTTGTGGGCATAATTTCCTCCTGGATGCTCGCGCTCATCTGTTTTTCCAACGGGAGCCGTGACCAGAAAAAGCTCAGAAAATCGGAATTTGCATGTTTCGGCTTTGTATTAGCCAAGCCGATAATGGCATGGCAGGTCGTGACTGCACGTCAGGAGAGAGGCTGCCTTTCTGTAGATGGGTGCGAAATGCAAAAACAGCCTGTAGATGTGACTCTGCTCACACAAACACATGCACATGCAACCACACACACGTTTCAGATACTCATGGATACGTCGCACTCTGTGACCTTTTCAGCTTCGGTTTGAATGGTGTGTAGTTTAAGTGTGCGCGACAGGCATAACAAATGAGACATCAGAGTAAAGGGAAGCTGCACAGGAAGCTCTCAGCTATTCAAACCCTGAGGTTGGGGGTAGTTTTGAAATCATGGATTCAAATGGAGGAGGAGAGAATCATGAGCAGAAAATCATCACAGCTGAAGATTAAGGTCCACTTTCTTCTCTTAGCGATCAGGAATAGATGAGTAGTAAACACACGGTGCATGTGTCAGACCTGAAACTTGATTTGCTCACAAGATTGAGCACTACTGCTTACTTACTGAAGTCCTGAGCTAATCTGGCAATTTTGGGGTGTTTCCACTAGGATCACTCTATATCCTTCGACTTGTTGAGCATGGGTGACCCTGCCAGGAGTTCTAGACCTGACATAACCAGCATAGCTCTAGGGATTATGAAGATATGTAAACCTTCCCACCATGGTAAGCTGGTGATCCCTTGAGGACAGGATCACTAAAATCCTACGCCATAAATGTAATGATTCAAATGTGTCCCTTTATTGTGGAATTTCATCGTTTTCTGTGTACTTTCATGGTTTTCCTTCCACTTCCTGCCACAATCCAGTTTCTGTGGTTATCATGTGAATCTATATTTTCTGACGATGTGGGTCCTGTTGTGGACTGACAGTCTGTTATCCCTGCTGATGTGGATGGAGCAGGTATGAAAGATGGACGGACTAATCCTTTCTTTCACCTCATGTTTTATTTGCTCAGGGTTTTTAAAGATGTCTTTTTGAGTTTTTGTTTTTATGTTGTTTTACCTACAGAGGGCTTGGCTGTTGGAGTTGGCTTTGGAGCTATAGGAAAGACTTCATCTGCTACCTTTGAGAGTGCCAGGTAAGATATTATGAAAGCAAGTACATACTCATCCGAAGGAATCGATTTGTGCTGTGGGTGATACAAGTTGGTTTGGTTGCCATGAGTGGTTTTATAACAGGCGTTTATTCAATGAAAAGGAAATAGTCGCTATAAAACTTGATTAATTCAATGTGAAAAAATAAAAAGGGATTTTACTTCCCTGTGGTTCAGATTACTCTAAGAATGCATTGAGGTTTTCATCCCGCGGCTGTTATCCATCCTGTCCTGTGTGCTGCTGACAGCTAGTGGTTGCACCGTAGAACTGTCAGTCCAGCCCAGCCTGCCTCTCCAACCTTCCCTGGAGCCCATGTGCCTGTCACACAGACACTTCACTGCGAAGCTTTTGAATACACTTCACTTTAACCGTGACCTCTACCTTTTCAGTTTGCATTCTCATGTATGATTAATGATTACCTGTAAAGTTGTAAAGTCTTACTGAGATGATTTACTGGAAATAAACAAGAGATCATTCTACATAAAGTGACAGTCCCATGTCTTTCAGATAAGGCTTAGAAATTTGGCACTCAACTCAATTAATATCTCAATACGTCATCAATTAAACATGCCCAATCCCTTGTTACCTTTCCTGCAAATGTATCTTTTTTGTGGTCATCCTCTTTGCAAACGGTGACAGTTTTTTATTGTAATAGCAAGTTGTATGTCACACATTGTGTGTGTGTGTGTGTGTGTGTGTGTGTGTTCTCGTATTTCTATCCTTGTTGGGGCCAAATGTCCCCACAAGGATAGCAAAACGTGGAACGACGTGCCTTGTAGGGACCTTTTTCCAGTCCTAAGTAGGAGAAACAGTGTTTTCTTGACCATGTTGTTGTTACTGAAAAAAGTAAAAGTGCAAAAACATTTCTTTAGGGTTAGGCTTTGTTGTGGTGTGGGTTAGGGTAAGGGTCAGGGTTAGGGGCTAGACATGAATGGGAGTCAATGGACGGTCCCCACAAGGATAGAAATACAAGACTGAGCGTGTGTCTGTGTGTGTGTGTGTGTGTGTGTGTGTGTCTGTGTGTGTGTGTGTGTGTGTGTGTGTGTGTGCGCGTGAGTTCAAGTTAAGCACGAGAGAATGGCAGTTGTTTGTTGCATTCTACTGAGACCCAGTGGTCACATTGTGGTACTGCAGAAACAGTATTCTTCAATTACCAAGACTTATAGTTTTTTTTGCTTTCTAAGTTAAAGCTGTGAGGAACAGTGGTTCTGTTTTGATGCCTAGTTAACTTCATAAAATCAAAGAAGAACAAAATCAAGCCAACAGCCATTAATAGATGCAAAATTAAGTGTTTATTTTTTTCTTTCAGCTAGACAAGGTTGCCACAATTAAGTGACCAGACACTAATCAGTAAACCACCCCAAAATGAAATAAGATCTGATATGAGGATGACAAAGAACAAAAGATGGGAAGAAACCCTGTCTTACACTGTGGTACATTTGAATAGGCTGCTTCCCTGACTTACAAACTAATATTTAAGGAAGTAGATGGGGACTATTGGCCCCACCAGGGAAAAAGGAACAAACAAGAAACCAATGCAAAATACTGAAAATGTGGCCAATGACAGCCTCAACTGAGGGACTGAGTCTCGTGGTCAACCTGCTGAAGAGAAGCGTCATGTAAAGCAGCATACGACAGAGAGTGTTGACTGTGACTGTAAAAAATAAACCTGGAAAAATATGTTTCTACGATAACATCTGAGCTGGGCATCAGGACGAAGACACTATATAAGCAAAATGGTCTGGGAGGACCAATGATTTTTCTCAGTTATATTTCGCGAACCATCTGTAACACCATCTGTTGCTAGGTCCTGATATAAAAATCGCCGTTTTGGCGCACAAGTGTTGGAATGTTTTCTTGTAAATTGGAAAAATAAGTATTTGCCCAAGTAATCCGTGGTTCAGAAAAGAGTGCCTCAACTACTTTGTCTTCATGAACGTGTACGACACACTCGTGTTGAATTTCAAGGACTTTTGGATTGTCAGACGAACTTTTACTCTCGAGAAACAACACTTCACAATTCCATTGGCTTTGTGGCGGGCAGATCTTGAAGCAAGCATGGTGTTCTGGAATGATATGAAGAACAGTGAGTACATACTCCTTGTATTTGTTAAGAAGGACATTGATGTCTTGCTGGTAGAGTCTCGCTGCTTGAATGGCTCTGGATCCAGCTGCCCCCTGTAGTCGAGCCTCGTGGATCAACATCTGGGTGTGGAAAGCAGCTCCGTTCATCCACTGCTTTAGAGACCGAGAGTTTATGTGTCCGTCCACCAGCATGGAATTCTTTGCAAGTAAAGACAAGTACACAGTTTCACAGTGTTAGTACTTATGTGCAAAGACTGAAAGGTTGGGATCAACTTTCAAATCCAGATTAAAGAACCCGACTGGTCTCACCTTGAGCCGTGTGAGCTGGACACTGAGATCAGCCTCTATTTGCCGGGTTGACTCTAACTGAAGCTTCTGGTTCCCCAAGTTGATCTGCAGACGTCTTAGATACTCCTCCATCAGGTCTCGGACCTTCACAGACGACAACAAGAGGATGTGTGAATTCACTACAGAACCAAGAAGCAGCACTAACTTGTGACCCTCCGTACGAACAACATCATGTCCTTTCCGGTTCACTGGATTTCATGTGAATGGATCATTTTCAAAACTTTGCCGTGTAAATGTGAAACTTTTCTTTCACAAAAATGTGTTTCACTCGACACATCGTCATGTAAACAGGGACCATCATTTTATTCACTGAATTTGAGAATCACACTTGGAATTGATTTTTCTGTGTTGTAATTTAACTTAATTAATTTAACGTCCTGTATCTGATTTTTTACACATCAAACAGTATTTTGTGATTGATTGAGAGCTGTGGATGAGCAGCTGCTCACTGAGTAGAATTTAAACCTTGACTAGAGATGATGAGGAATTGCAGATTATCCATGATTTTTTTCATTGGCCTTCATTGAGACTGTCATCCACAAGAAAATTACCACATTGGTCATTTTTACATACCTCTTGTGTCTCCATTTTCCACCCTGTGGTGACCGACAAAGAAATGTGGACTGACATAATGGATTGCATTGTGAGGAGTTTATTTCAGAGTCCAGTAGTCCAAAACCGAGACACAAGAGGCTGCAGAGTGACAATGTATAAAGCACCTTGGCTTCTGAAGAGAAAGCCTACATTTGTCGATGGAAAAGCATTGTGTAAACTACAATGCAGTATTATACAACATAGAACATTTGCTTGCCCCATGATTGACATTGTACTCAAACAGTTGCTGTTTATAACTGCTATTTGCTCAGTTTGCTGTCGTGCCGTCGTGTCCATTTCAGGGACTGAAAGTGAACAATGACCAAGACTGTAAGTCTTGTTCATGGCGACATGAGCTTGGGGCAAAAAAGAAATCCTGCATGAATATTATTTATTACTGTAAAAGGCCTGTGAAATTGAAAGTACTCACCTCTCTGGCTTTCTCCTGGGCAAACACCCTCTCTATCATCTCAGCTGTCCCCATGGTCTTTTTATTCATGGCCTTTCCAACTATCTCCAAGATCATGGAAATGACGAGAGCGCCCAATCCCACGGCATTGGGCACCACGGTAAAGCCACTCAAGGATTGACCAACTCTTTCCACAGCACTTCCAAAATCTGTCAATTCGTCACGATACAAGACCTGGTCTCTGTAAGCATTCAGCTCTGCAGTCGAGTTGAGTCCAGAGAATCTCTGCAGGGAACTGAGAGGAGATGTCAGCTTGTTAAATAGACATTTCGATCATAATTAGTTTCAAATGAACGTTATGTACAGTAGCTTTGACAAATCTTCTTCCAAATATTGGTCAAAAATATCAAATTGTTTAGATTTGACAACAAGTGATGTTTTTTTGTTTTTTTTCCTGAATTTTGGGTGTCAAGTTGCCAACCTGTCAATTCCAAAACCCTGCCAGTGGTCTGAAGACAGCAGTGCATCGGCATATCTGGTGTAGTTGACTGGTTGCACCTCTGACGATGATTGTTGTCCCATGTTGATCTCTTGCTGTTGTCATGGAAAAAGCCAAAAACAAAAGAATCATCTGAGCGCAAAAATTCTTCTGTGCTGATCATATCGGACCAAAGACCTTCGTATAACTTGTTGCATTGAAACAACATAAATTCCCCATTAAGATTAAGAGCCAACAATGCAGCATGTAACCCTTTATATAAATTCTCCTGTGCCACATTTCAGCAGAATAGTATTGGAAGTTGTTTTGTGGGCAGATGACGTCTGACAACATCAAGCAAAGAAACCGTGTAGTCTTATGAAGCCAAAAAAATATTTACTTTTGTTTTTTAGGTTCAATGTCCTACTGTGTGCTTTTACTTTGACTGAACTTTCTTCATGGCTTTCTCTGTGTTTTAGCTCTATTTGTGTCCATTGAAAACATCACATCAAAATGATACAGCTGTTTTTTTTTTTAAAAGAGGACCAAATGAAGCGTGAATTGAGTAGGTTGTTGTGAACAGTTCTTGTCAGATAAAAAAGTACGATCCATGGAACAACTTCCTGCTGCAGGGTGACTACCAAGAACACAACACAAGGACACGTTCAGTGGTCAAACGTTTAATGTGAGGGCTGAAGCATGAATCAAACAGAACACAAATAAGTCATTAAAAACTCATGAACCAAAGATTTGAAAACCACATAAAATAATCTATTCTCTTACTGACAGAACAGTGAGTGGGGTTGCCTTCGGTCCAGTTTAGTTTATTTGAGCAGTCCACAAACATCATTTACACTCAAAAAGAGAGGGGAAAAAAATGGAAAATTGACATTGTTAGCTCAAAAGGAGTAGGCCGAAACTAATGAGCTTTATGCCTACCCCCAGGCCCTGCTATATACATTATCCTTTCATAATAATTAAAAAAAAAAAAAAACAAAACTATTACAATAATAACGAAAGGCACAGCAAGTACTGTTAAACAAGTGCTTATCCAAACACAGATACAGCTGTAAACACATATATACACCAATGACAAGGACATCTGTTAACACCATGTATACCTAAATACATTTATGTATATATTCACACCTACATGCATACACACCACAAACATGCATTCAGCATACCCATTCATTTTGTAATCCTGCAACATCCCTGAAGATGTACCATTTCCCCCCATTATTTTGTTCTATAGGACAAGTCTCATCATTCTTATTAATATTATAATTAGTAACAGAAGTAGTAGTAATAGCGGTCCAGTTATCATCTCTCTTCCACAGATCACACCCTCCCAGTGGAGCACAAGCCCAAATTGTTATGAAAAAGAAGAGAAAAAAGGAAGAAAAAAAAAAGAAAACGAAACTTAAAAACCCTCGGGAAAAAAAAAACCTTGAGCATGCACAATCGCCCGACGTTTCAACCTTATAAGGTTTTCTTCAGGCACAATGCACGCTACACAGAAATAAAATACCGCATTTTTAATTCATCAGCCCCGATTGGCTTCTCTCACAAGGATCCTGTCCTCTCGGTGGAGCACGGAGCAGAATGAAGGACCAATGAGGATTTCCCATCAGCACGAGTACGAATAATGACAGACAATGCTCGGGCTATACTCGGATTCGGAAAAAATGCATTATCCGTAACGAGTACTCATTTAAAACGAGTATTCGGCTCATCCCTATCCTCTATTCAACAGGTCCATGCCTCGCCTGTCCTACTCTCTTTGATTAGTAGTGCAACAATACCAATAATAAAAAAAAAAATATGACATAAGATGTCATGAGTAATCTAAATTCTGAACACCTTCCAATAATGAGTCTGATTTATCTACACAACAAAACACACACAGACTACACAGTACTTTTTGGTAAATCAGTTACTCCAAGAGTTGAAACTCTTCCTGAACCATTTACTGAACTAAAACCGTTCGTTTATACTTTGATTTGAATTTGTACAGAGTTGAGCATAGCTTAATTTGTGTTTCCAGTCCATTCCAAAGCCGAACCTCTCTGACAGACACACACACGCTTTTTTCTAGTTGTTCGTGCCCCCTGTACTTTGAAGTTCATACATCTTCTGAAATTATACTTTCCTTCTCTAATTATAAATAAATGTTGAATTTGTCCTGGGAGCAAGGATTAACTGGCTTTATAAAGCAGTTGCGCAGTATAAAAATCAGCTAGATCATGGAGTATCAATAGTTTAGAATTTAAAAATAATTTGTTCAAAGTTTCATAATACCCAGCCTTATTGATTATTCTGACTGCTCTTTTTTGGAGTTTTAAAAGGGAAAGTAAAGAAATTTTGTAGTTGTTACCCCAATTTTTTGATATTTTGTTTTGAATGTGTCTAATGTATGGTTTCCAATTTAATTTATTGTCAATAATGATACCCAAAAACTTGTTTTCAGACACCATTTTTATTAGTGCACCATCAATATTAAGTGACGGCTCATGATTTTTACCATTACCAAACTGGTAAATGGTGAGTTAAGTCACATATCATAAAACCACTGGCTTTAACATATTCAGTCATATTAGCAAATATATTGTCTATAAGTGTGGCACTATTTGCTGTTATACGGCTGGGTCGAGTTACAACAGGACATGAACTCATACTATACATTCGATTCACAAATTCATCTGTTATCACGTTTCTTCGGATTCATTAAATCAATATTAAAGTCACCACAAAAGGGTAAAGTTTTATTTGGAAGTGAGAACATTTTCTCCATCGTTAATTGTGCAATTTGATAAGCAACTTGGGAGATAATACCACAACACCAATGAGACCAAATGTGATTTATTTTCCACAGCAGCCTGCTTTTCTGGCTCTTTTCACACGACTGAGTTTAGTTCCTGACATAAAAATCACTCTTTTGGCTCACAAGTGTTGGAATGTTTGCTTCTAAGGTTGAAAAATATGTATTTGCCCAAGTAATCCGTGGATCAGCAAAAAGTGCCTCAACTAAGTCATCTTTATTGGGTTTGTAGACACAGTTTCCAAATTCATGAGTTTTTGGAGTTGGAGAGAAACTTTCTTGAAACACCGTTTTACAATATGGTTTCAATGTCATGCAGGTGATTTCAACACAAATAATGTCGTGTCGAGTGAGTTGAAGAACAGTGCATACATACGCCTTGTATTTCTTAAGAAGGACATTGGTCTGTTGCTGGTAGAGTCTCGCTGCTTGAATGGCTCTGGATCCATCTGCCCCCTGCAGTCGATCCTCATGGATCAACATCTGGGTGTGGAAAGCAGCTCCGTTCATCCACTGCTTTAGAGACCGAGTGTTCATGTGTCCGTCCACCAGCATGGAATTCTTTGCAAGACAAATGCACAGTTTCACAGTATTAATACATATGTGCAAAGACTGAAAGGTTGGGATCATCTTTCAAATACAGGTTAAAGAACCCCACTACCTTGAGCCGTGTGAGCTGGACACTGAGATCAGTCTGTATTTGCCGGGCTGAATCTAACTGAAGCTGTGGGTTCCTCAAGTTGACCTGCAGACATTTTAGATACTCCTCCATCAGGTCTCGGACCTTCACAGATGACAAAAAGAGAATTGAAAATTGCAGAATGTAATTCACCAAGTTGGTGAGAAATCCTGAACATAAATCATGTAGCTAAGACGTACAGTATGACAGTATGTGACCATAGTAGAACAATCCTGAAGTCTGTAGTGAAACTGAATTGAGAATTGGTGGCTTCAAGTGAATATTTAAAACTTTCACTGCACTTTCGGTGTCCGTTTTCGGAGCCACTGAAAGTGCAACTTCTTGAAAACCCTTCAACTCCATGAAAATGGATAAAAACACAACCTTTTAAAACCACTGCCACTGTAAATACAACCCTCAGCAGTATTAAATAGTTCTTCTAATTCAGGAGTAGATTGACAATAACAATGGCGGCCTCCAGAGTGTCACGACATCCCGTCCATATTCTCCTGGGACTTTTTTTGTCAGGTAACCCATAGAAATTCAAACTGTTAATGTTTATGAGGAATTATTCTGTGTGTGTGTGGATTCACTACAGGAACAACCAACAGTTCCTACTAGTGGCCTGAAATATTAACTACATTGTTAGCGTCTCTGCCATTTCTGTGTCAGTGGATTTCTAGGAAATGGCACATCTTCAAAACATTGTTGTGCAAATGTGAATAAGAGTTGTGAGACATCAAACTATATTTTGTGATTGATTGAGAGCTGTGGATGAGCAGCTGCTCACTCAGTAGTATTGAAGAAATGATGAGGAATTGTAGTGTATTTATGATTTTAATCAAGTTTCATTCTCAATTCGAACATTTGCTTGCTGCATGATCAACAGAGTACAACATTTACTCTAAGTTATTGTTTGTTCCTGAAATGTGCTTAGTTTGCTATTCACAGGTGGTTTCTTAATTTTTAGGGGCTGAGCTTTGAACTGGGTCTCAGCTTTGTTCATGCTGACATGAGATTGGGGCAATGAAGAAATCCCACATGAATAATTAACCACAATTAATCAATCAGCTTATTCTGTTTATTTAGGGAAAGTTTTAACCTTTCCACCTTAACTGCTGGTCAATTATAACACTATGTTGTGTGGCAAGCTCAAAATATGGGTTTATTACTGCAAAGACTTGAAAGTTCTCACCTCTCTGGCTTTCTCCTGGGCAAACACCCTCTCTATCATCTCAGCTGTTCCCATGGTTCGTTTATTCATGGCCTTTCCAACTATCTCCAAGATCAGAGAAATGACGAGAGCCCCCAGTCCCACAGCATTCGGCACCGGTGTAAAGCCACTCAATGCTTTACCCAGTCTTTCCACAGGACTTCCAATATCTCTCAGTTCCACTTTATACAAGACCTCTCTGTAAGCAATCAGCTCTGCATTCGAGTTGAGTCCAGAGAATCTGTCCAGGGAACTGAGAGGAGATGTCAGTTTGTTAGATATTTTCATCATAATGACTTTCATATGAACATTAATTATGCAGCTATGACATGTCTTCCTGCAAATTGTGGTCAAAATGTGTCAAAATAATTCACAAAATATTTTGTTAAACCTGATACCGACAAATGTTTTTTTCTGGATTATTTATGCCAACTTGCCAACCTGTCAATTCCAAAACCCTCCCAGTTGTCTGGAGACAGCAGTGTGTTGACATATCTGGTGTAGTCGACTGGCGGCGGTTGATATGATGACTGTTGCCCCATGTTGACCTCTTCTTCTTCTTGTCGTCGTAGAGGAAACTAAAACCAAAGAATCGTCTCTTTAAACAAATTCTTATGTGCTGCTGATCAAATAAGACCAAAGACCTTCGTTCAACTTGTTGCACATTTCGTCCCTCTATTCCTCATATACTTATGGGGAGGGCCCTGAGTTCTAGTAAAATGATTTATTATTTAAAAGTGCTTGAATTGTGTTTTTTTAAACTTATCAGCTGAAACAAATAGAAAAAACAATAGAATTTAATGACCAGCCGTCACTCTCTCAAGTTTTATCACAACCAACTGTATTAAGCCTTTTCCCACAAATTATAACAAACAATGAACAATAAACAATGAAAAGATTGTGCTCTCTCCCACAGTCAACCAATCACCAATAACGTCCGTCAAATGCAAATGAAAAACTCAGTAGGTCCACACTCACACGCACACACAGACCTCAAATAAAAGTTGCGATGCAGGCCTGAAGCGATGCTTGTGATCGGTGTGTCCTAAAACTGGGTGGCCGCTTCACTCTGAAGAGCAATGAAAATTAAAGCCGCAAGCGGCATTGGTCGGGACCGAGCCTCCCCGCCGGCCAGCGACTGAGACATCCACCCACTAACATGTAGCTGTTAGCATCTGTCATCCACTAACATGGAGTTGTTAGCATCTCCCATCCACTAACATGTAGCTCTTAGCATCTGTCATCCACTAACATGGAGTTGTTAGCATCTCCCATCCACTAACATTGAGTAGTTAGCATCTCCCATCCACTAACATGGAGTAGTTAGCATCTCCCATCCACTAACATGGAGTAGTTAGCATTTCCCACCCACTAAAATGGAGCTCTTAGCATCTCCCATGCACTAACATGGAGTAGTTAGCATCTCCCATCCACTAACATGGAGTAGTTAGCATCTCCCATCCACTAACATGGAGTTGTTAGTATGTTCCATCCACTAACATGGAGTAGTTAGCTTCTCCCATCTGCTTTTGACAGTCACTGAATGAAGGCAATCAGTGGCAGAGTTTGATTGACAGCTGCTGTCAGCTGTGTAACTGCACTGTATGCCCATATATGGTAATTTCAGTTAGAGTGGAGAGAGGCGAAAATAAAAGTTTCTGTTTGGGAAACAACTGGTCCTTGTTCCTTTGCTGTTTGGCATAACTGAACAAAAAATATCTCGTTTGATAGGAAAATTTGTTGTCTTTCACTTGGTGAGGCTTTCAGAGCAGTCACACTTTTAGTTTGGACCCCAGAGGCCTCAGCTTGTGAGAAGCGCAAGATTTTTCCCCATCCGGCTCCATTATAACTGAGAGGCAAAAAAATGCAGAGCGCACACCTTTTCTTACCTGTGAAAACATACATATAACATGGTATTTTCCCCACTTATGTTACATCATCTTGTTCGGGAGAACCTGCTGCAACTTTGCGTGTGCTCGGTTTGTTGATAGGAGTCACGGTTTAGCCGCAGTCGCCAGTTGTTCGAGATGCTGAAAAAAGGCGACTTTTTTCCTTTTTTCCCCATTATAACGGATGAGGGCCGGAGCAAGGCAGGATTTCAGACTTCCAACTTTGAACGCTAATAAAATCCACACCGTGGGACTTTTGACAAAGTTGTTCACAACTTTTGTAGAGAAATTTGTCCTCTTTCACGTCGCATTACTCTTATGTCTGTACGACAAACGGTCTCGGAGGAGATAATTTTTTCGTGAGGCGTGATTTTGAGCAAACTTTTACTTTGAAAGGGAAATAGCGGACTTCCTGTCGGATTTAGGTCAGGGGTGTCAGCGCGTGAATTTTAGATCTCAATGAGACGAACGCGTGAGTGTTGGTTTGATCTCTCTGCGACATTCGTGCGGACCGTGGCGACAATTTTACTGTTTCTAGGTGGCGCTAGAGGGCAGATTGGGTTAATTTTTCCATTTTATAAAATTTTTCGCCGGTCATGATGTGCGTGCCAAATTTGGTGAGTTTTCGTGCATGTTTAGGGGGTCAAATTGGCGTTTATTTGGGCGTTAGTATAATAATAGAGAACGACGACGACAATAAACGAACGAATAACAATAGAGACCTTGCCCTACGGGCAAGGTGGCCTGCGGCCACCTTGCCCTCCGGGGCTCGGTCCCTAATTAAAGCCGCGCACGGCGATTCAGGCAGTTCAGGCAGCCCACAGTGGACTGGTGTGGCAGTAAAAGAAGGCATTTTTGAGGGCTTGTTATGGGGAGACTGAGCAATGTATCAAAAAAAGCTGGCTGATTATTGAAAGTCAATGTGTCTAGATGCAGCATGCTGAGTTTGGGCTCATTTGGTCCAAACACCTAGGAGTTCAGTTCATTTGAATAATTGGAAGCCAAACAACATTTCCACGTAGACAATGAATGGGTTTTAGAGAAGCCCCTGGAGTCAAAACCATGGAAGCTACAGGAAAGAGCTGATTGACTTTTCTGATCAGGAGGCCACAAAGGAATTTTCTGTCAAATATGAAAAAGATTGGTAAAAGTATTTTTTTTAAATTGCATTGTAACCTTTGCACACTCCCATAGGTGGCGCTGTAGCATCTGTCACAGTCACTCATACATCAATATAATCAGCATCATGTTGTGTGTAATTGATCAAAATTTCAAGACAGTCGGACAAAGTGTGTGCTTGTAAGAAATTTGTATGTATTTTTCGGGGGGGTCTTTGCGCCCCTGCTGGCCAACGGTTATAAATGCATCAAAATGGTAATATAATTTTTTTGCTTGTCTTCAGGCATAGAATTTTACTGCATAGTTTGGTTACCGTGGAAGAATGTTAATGTTTTATGTCTGTGGTAGGGGGCGCTATAGAGTTGAGTTGTATTAAACTTTATAATGCATTGCATGCAGACCGTTATGGCACATAACTGACTGTAATCTGAGTGTTCCCGGACAATGCCTGAGCTCGTGAGGGGCTGTCGAAATAAAAGGAAATGAAGGCGTTTTTCAACGGCGTGCTGTGAGGAGACCGAGCGACGTATCAAAAAAAGCTGGCCGATTATTGAAAGTAAATGTGTCTAGATGCAGTGTGCTGAGTTTGGGCTCATTTGGAAGAAAGGAAGTAAGAGTTCAGTTCATTTGAAAAATGAAAAGCGAAATGGCGGTGAATTTTGTATCCAAGATGGCAGCCTTCCTGTTGGTCCCACAGATTTTAGCCAAGAGAGTTTTCTGTTTGTCCCCTCGTGCTCTGTCACTGGTGTGAATTTCGTGTTCCTTCGTCAAAATATGCCGACTCTGTGGGCCATAGGGGTCTGATTGTAGGTGGCGCTGTTGAGCCAGTGTTGATCTGTCACTGTGGAGGTATAAATTTTATCGAATTTTTCGCCTGGCCGGTCGCGTAGATACCGAAAAACCCCACATTCAGCTATGTTCAGGGGGCCAAAAATGCATTCTCGTGGGATAAAGAATAATAATAATACAGAAGAAACTGAGCAAGAACAATACCCTTCGCCGTTACACGACGTGTTACGGTGATGACTAGTAAAAGTTGGTACCTTTTGTGCAAAGAACTGTCTGATGGACACCAGCCTTTGGTCTTCAATGCTGCAGGATGCAGGCCTCTGCAGACTGCAGGCCTCAGCACTGCGTAGCAGCAGCAGCCCAGTGACAGTCAGGAGCAGACAGGGACAACTCCTCAGCTTCCTCAGGGAAAACACCACTCTGCAGCCTGATTGTACTCACTGTTTTAGTGACAAACTTGGCTGCAACTCCGTTCCCTGATCAGCAACAAACAGCAATCCAAAGATAATCCCACACATGCGCACATTTCACCTCTTCTCACCAGATGTCTTTTTCTCTGTGTTCCTTGCTGCTCCTTAACCAAAGTGATTCCTGCTACCCTCAAATGACCAATCAGCTTTCAGTATTCGCCTCAAACACACACAGCACTTCCTGTTTATCCAGTGACCCTTCAAAATAAAATACACATTCAAATACATGGTTTTTAACAGCAAAAAAGGCACTCAGAATACTTTTAACATTTTAAACACTGGAAACAAACAATGTCATCCTCTTAACGGTAGAAATTCACAAGACATGAACTATATTCTCTCTTTTTTTTTTCTTTTTTTTTTTCTTTTTTTTTAACAAACATTTTACAGGAATGATCTCCTTTCTTAAAACTTTATACACTTTTAACCATGGGTTAACCTGGTTACACACAGAAAAAAAACATAAATTCCCTGTACAGATTAAGAACCAGCAATGTATCATTTGGCACAAGCTACTGGTGTCCCTCCGTTCCATTTCATATAATCACTGATCAGTTATCAGAAGTATATTAGAACTCCTTTTTGACAAACTACCTGGCAATATCAGGGTAGCTGGATTGTATCAAGAACCTGTTTTCACACAAAATCGCAAGAACTAATCTTCAAAATAAATGACTTGATTATTGAGCAGTGTAAAGGTCTGCACTTGTTCTTGGCTGATTTCTTTTTTTTTTTCTTTTTTTTTTAATTTAACATCAATAAATACATACGATTGCAATGATCACATCAATTAAAAGTATATTAACTCACCAAAACTATCAAATGGGACTCAAAACAGATCATCAGATAATCAGCTTCCCTCAACCACCTCCAAAGATGAGTAGTACTGGTTAGTTTCGTCTGTCTGAGACGATCCAGTGACTTTTCTGTTTCATATGTTTATTAGTATGCATACAGAACAATTTTGAATATACACCAGTATTAAGCATACCTGTATAGAACACTTGCTTTCACTTTTCATAGCAACAAAAACAGAAAAAACAAAGAAAAAATATATATATGCATACACAAATATATATTTATACATACGTACAATATACACAAAATAAATAAAAGCGTAAAAGAAGAAAAGGTTGAAATCAATTTTTTTTTTTTTTTTAAAAAAGGAAGAAAGAGGAACGGGAGGGATTGGGGGGTCAAGTTGTTTTGAAGAGATCAATAAATGGATGCCACTTATGGTAGAATTTATTCAGATTATATTGTCTTGAGTACCTTATTTTTTCAACTTTCGAAAAGGACATCACTTCATTCATCCATGTTTTACGGGGTGGGGCTGTGGCAGATTTCCAGTGAAGAAGATGTCGTCTCACCAATAGTGAAGTGAAGACCACAACCTCAATTCTCTGGAATCCGGAAAATTGCTATATGAGGAAAAATATCAATGATTTTTTGAAGTACCCTAGACATGATTTCAAAGTAAGACTGCCAAATATTTGTAAGAGCTGGACATGAAAAGAACATGTGTGGAAGATTACAGGGTGAGCCAGAACATCGATCACAGATATCAACTATATTTGGAAAAATCTTTGATGACCTAGTTTTCGAGTAATGACATCTAAACATTACTTTGAATTGTATCGAGGTCAAGCGAGCACAGACAGAGAACTTATGAATAGCTCGTAATGAAGATTCTCACCATTGTTCTTCAAAAATCAAGCCTCGTTCACACTCCCAAGCTTCGCAGTCGAATGTGAAATGCTTTAAAAAATTCAGCTGGGAATCCGTTGGGTCCTGGGGCCTTATTATTTTACATGTTCTGTAAAGCCCATTGAAGTTCTTGAGTAGTTAAGGAAGATTCTGATTGATCAGTTATGAGTGGGTTCATTTTCGGAAACTTCAAATTTTGTAAAAAAGCATGCATATCACCCAAATCTGAAGGAAGCTCTGAACTTTATAATGACTTGAAGTAAGGATACAAATACCGAATTGATATGAGATGGGTCTTCCATTAATGTTCCTGATTTGTCCTTAACACGACGTATTAAACGTGACGCTGCTTGTTGACGTAATTGATGAGCTAGTAGCCTCCCCGACTTATCTCCATGTTCATAATATCTCGAACGTGAGTGCAATGATAAACGTTCTGCTTCATTTACAGTAATCACATCTAATTCTGTTTTTAGAGCTACACGTCTTTTTAGTAATTCCGAGGTCGAGTTAATTGCAAGTTGATGGTCGATTGATTTTAACTCAGTTGAGAGTTTCTGGATCTTTCAAATCCGTAGCTTCTTCAAATGAGCAGAATAAGAAATTACTTTAACCCCGCAAATAGACCTTTAAAGACTCCCATAGCAGTACCTTTGAAATAGGCTCGGAGTCAGAATGAAACTGGTTTATTGAAATGAAATCATCGGTTGCGTTTATGATCATTTCTTTAAATTTATCATCAGATAACAATGAAGTATTAAATCGCTGCTGGGTAGGATGATGGAATCTGGATGAGATGTTAATGTCCAGAGATAGAGGTGCGTGATCCGAGCTAATAATAGGATGATAAGATACGTCTGTATTTGGGCATTAGACTGGCTGACTCTATGAAAAAGTAATCAATACGAGAAAATGTTTGGTGCACATGTGAGAAAAATGAATACTGCCTTCCTGTAGGATTTCGGAATCTCCAAGGATCAGTGTAGCCATTGTTAGAAAAAAAACTGTGGAGGGTTTCAGCCATTTGTGAGCCAAGCCAGTTTTAGAAAGATCCAGTTGCGAATCAATAACACAATTCATGTCTTCACCAAAGATAAAAGTAACTTCCGTTTACGGAGGGTAAATTTTCAAATAGCCTATTTATAAAAGTGGGATTATCAAAATTTGGCGCATATACGTTGACTAACAAGACGGGGACTTTGCAGATACTTCCCAAAATAATTAAATATCTGCCGTCTCTGTCCGAAATAACCTTAGTTTGTTCAAATGAAACTGTTTTACCAATTAAAATGGCATCCCCCTGGCCTTCAAATTGAAGCGAGAGTGGAATATTTCCGGAACACAGGGACATCTCAAACTATGGGTCTTCTGTAAAAAAAACAATATCACATTTCAAACGTTTTAAATGTGAAAACACCCATGAACGTTTGACAGCACTCCCCAGACCTTTAATATTCCAGCTTACAAATCTCACATTTGGACTTTTAGTACTAGGCATTGAATATCATACCATAACACACTGCAACCAAATCACGGGCCCCCAATCCCGTTTGGAGAAGGAAAGACAGAGGAGAAAAACAAAACAAAAAGTAGTAAAACAGTAAAGCAACACCATGAACTAACCCAGATCCCCCTCCCCCCAGCACTGACCATTACCCCATCCCCAAACGATGGGATACCAGTGCAGACTCCACTGGGAGTCATAAACTAAAACTGAACTTCCTAGTTCTGACCCTAATGTCTGTTGTAAAACGCAACCATAACAGGAGCTCCTGCACACATGATGAAAAGTATGTAAACTTGCTGGTATATCCAACCTAAACATAAGTGATGAAGCTGTGTTTGAACATGAGTATGTAATTATTGTATAGAAATAAATAAAGTGTATATTCTACTGCCCCAGTTATTTCCAGACTGAACAATGTGCTGTAGTCAACTGCACCAAAATATTCAAAGTCCTTTTGTAGGCAGTTAACACTTCAAATCAGATCTGTACCTTACATTTGGATTTACTTCAGTGTCTTTACAAAAACAGCAGCCTCTCCAGGTGAAGTAAAGTCTTTTGTGGTGCCATCACTTGCTGTGATCCGGAGGCGAGCAGGATACATTAGACCATATCTGATGTCAGGAATGTCCCGGAGTTGGCGTGTGATGTCATTAAAAGTCAAGCGAGCTTTTGCCGTCCGCGCCGTATGGTCGGGGAAGATGGAGATCGTAGCTTAATCCGTTGCAGCGTTCTGGTTCGTTGCAGGATGTCGACACAATCTGAATAATAGTGTAGACGTGCGATTATAGGGCGTGGGTGTTTCCCGGGTTTGAGTCTTGGATTCAGAGACCTGTGGGCACGGTCAACGACCGGCTCCTTATCCAGGCTGAGAGCCCCCCGGAGCAGCCCGGAGATAGAGGCTGCAGTAACCGGGCCATGTTGCTCGGACAGCCCAACAACACGCATGTTGTTGCACCGAGATCTACCCTCGAGATTGAGATTGAGAAAACTTTATTGATCCCGCAGGGTAATTCATTTGCAGCAAACCTCGACGCAATTCACAAACACACCAAAGTCATTCGTTGTGTTTCGGTACTAACAATTCAGAAAATGTAAGGCTCAAGACCAACAATAGTATTACACAATATTAAAGAAAGGAATACAATCCCTTCAGAGTTTAACAGTTTAATAGCAGAGGGAACAAAAGAGTTGGAGAAGCGGTTTGTTTTCCGAGAAGGTACATAAAAACGACGCCCAGAAGGCATCAGCGAAAACTCTGAAGACAGAGCATGGAGAGGCTGACCCAGGATACATTTAGCCTTCTTTGCCACCTTTCTTCACACTTGTCTTCCAGGGCCATGACTTTAACAGATAGACTCTTCACTTTGTTTTTAAGTGACAGCAATGCTTCCATCTCCATAACGGTGTCCCGAAGCTCATTTACATCGGCCTTTGTAGCGGCTTCTGGTTGCTCCGTCTTTACCGTTTGCAATTCAGCCTTTATCTGTGCCAGGTTTTGCGTCATTTCCATTTGCAGTTCAGTCTTACAAATACCTGACATCTCATCCCAGAGGGCTGCAAGTAGTTCCGCCTTGAAATCCTCAGAATTTGGGGCCAAGCTCGATGTTGGAGTAGGGCTAGCGCTAGCATCTTCCGCAGCCGGGTGGGCACAGTCACTCCAAGCCGAGGATGTAGCATCGGTAGCAGGTCGCGCTTGGGACGTCTGACTGACTCGTCGTAGTTCTGGCTTTCGGAGGCATATTCACGCTCAGTAAAGAAAAGTGTGGATATTAAACATTAAGCTAGGGCTGCACAATTAATCGAATTTTGATCATGATCACGATTTTGGCTGCTGCGATTAAATTTAGATGATCGTCACGATTTTTAAATTGAAAAAACGGGCTCTGTTGCGTGTCAAATCAAGCACTTTTTTAATCCAACAATCAGCCAACCACCAGGGGGCGACCTGAGCCGTGTAGCTCCTGCTGCCTTCAGGGACACTCCGTAAAAGTAGCTGCTGATGGACGCCACTGCGGTGTCTCAGTCAGCTGTTAGCTTAGCTGTTAGCCACCGATGAACTAGCTGGCTTTGAACGATTCCTTCATGCTCAAACATCAGTCGATGGAACGCATCTCAACTTCTGTACCGGTGGAAAGAAGATGTAAACGCTGAGCATCTCGGACAGAACGGGAAAAGCTGTTATTGACGGACAGTTCAGGATGTCAGCGGCATAGCAGCGGCTTGGAGAGAAAGAGGGAATCATTGTTCTGGTAGGTTTCATTTCTGGGTTTAGCGTGGCTGTTTACTGTTCTCTTGTTGTTTTATCTTCATCTTGTTGTTCAGTGATCATCGTGTTGCTCTCAGGGGTTAGAATGCAGCAAGTGACGGTCGCTCAGCTGTGAGGCGTTCAGGTTCCAAAGTCATAATCCGGCTCTTTTCAGAACAGAGGTCTGGTCAAACGTTTGTAAAAACTCACAGTCGGTGCATCTATATGTTCGTTTCTAAGGGAAAGCGATCGTTCACAACATTGACATGGTTCTAAATAGTTGTTTAGATTCTAATTAAAACATCTTCAATTATGTGCGCATGCACACCAGACTTCGCTGAAGTGCTGAAGACGCACATCTTCAATTTGACACTTGTTTGTTTAAAAAAAAAAAGTGCAATAAAAAGGTATGTTTTACATAACATAATGAATAATCGTGATGAATAATCGTGATTACAATATTGACAAAAATAATCGTGATTATCATTTTGGCCATAATTGTGCAGCCCTACATTAAGCTATTCTCACACACCGTCGATAAAGGACAACCTGAAGTGAATTTTGAGCAAATTTTGCAGGAGCTCCGAGAGGTACACCTTACGTCATGGCTGGCTAACCCGGAAGTCCCGATCCAGTTTCTTTTGTTTATTTATTAGTAGAAAGTTTGAACAGTGTGGTTTAAAGATCATATTACACCAAGGAAGAGATCTGTTGACAAATCCAGGAGATTAGAGGAAAGGCATCAAGAGGTGAGAACACTGAAAGACCAAACAGGACTTTCTCAAATCTGTTGTAACTACTGTGGTAACTGTGCATGTATTTTTTTTTTTTTTTTACTCTTAATATAAATGTTCTCTCAGTGATCTGGAGCCAGATGCAGATTTTCCTCTCCTGCCTACTTGTTTAAGAATGGAGTCATGATCGCTGTATTCATGAACCAATCCATGAAGAACAGATTAAAGTTGTTTTTACTTTGCAGGGAGGCCTTTCATTAATGAGTTTCAGGTTTCTGTTGTTTGTTGTGTTGTTTACTCCTTCCTTCAACAATTAATGGAAAATATCTGCATATTGTATTTAGAAAGAGTCACCTGGATGATATTGGATAGTAGCTGCTGATCTGAGCTGCATCAGGATGAATTTTGGACCTTTCTGAAAGAATTGCTTAAACTTGGAAATTAATTTTGGATATATGCTCTGATGGGTTTATTTAACATTGGTTTGAGCTCTCAGTGGGTCACTGTTTTGTCTTATGAAGCCAAAAAATTATTTACTTTGGTTGTTTGGGTTCAATGTCGTACTGTGTGATTTTACTTTGACTGAACTTTCTTCATGGCTTTCTTGATGTTTTAGCTCTATTTGTGTCCATTGAAAACATCACATCAAAATGATACCACTGTCTTTTAAAAGAGGACCAGATGAAGCATGAATTGAGTGGGTTCTTGTGAACAGTTCTTGTCAGGTAAAAAACTACGATCCATGGAACAGCTTCCTGCTGCAGGGTGACTACCAAGAACACAACACGAGGACACTGTTCAGTGGTCAAACGTTTAATGTGAGGGCTGAAGCATGAATCAAACAGAACACAAATAAGTCATTAAAAACTCATGAACCAAGGATTTGAAAACCACATGAAATAATCAGTTCTCTCTTACTGACACAGTAGTGAGTGGGGTTGCCTTCTGTCCATCTGTAGTGTTCATTAATTGTGCAATTTGATATGCAACTTGGGAGACAACAATGCCACAACACCAATGAGACCAAATGTGGTCACATTGGTCTGACCTCCAGTGGTGTCTTTGCTTTACTGAGGCTGCTTATAACTTTAACTTCTACATTTTTTTTCAACAGCAGCCTGTTTTTCTGACTCTTTTCACACGACTGAGTTTAGCTCCTGATGTAAAAATCACCCTTTTGGCGCACAAGTGTTGGAATGTTTGCTTCTAAGTTTGAAAAATATGTATTTGCCCAAGTAATCCGCGGATCAGAAAAAAGGGCCTCAACCAAGTCATCTCTATTGGGTTTGCAGAAACAGCTTCCAAATGTATAAATTTTTGGAGTAGGAGAGAAACTTTCAGGAAACACCACTTTACAATATGGATCAAAGTTTATGAAGCACAAATCAGGACAATAAGTTTGGTGTTGAGTGAGTTGAAGAACAGTGCGTACATACGCCTTGTATTTCTTAAGAAGGACATTGGTCTGTTGCTGGTAGAGTCTCGCTGCATGAATGGCTCTGGATCCATCTGCCCCCTGTAGTCGAGCCTCGTGGATCAACATCTGGGTGTGGAAAGCAGCTCCGTTCATCCACTGCTTTAGAGACCGAGTGTTCATGTGTCCGTCCACCAGCATGGAATTCTTTGCAAGTAAAGACAAATACACAGTTTGACAGTATTAATACATATGTGCCAAGACTGAAAGGTTGGGATCATCTTCCAAATACAGATTAAAGAACCTGACTGGTTTGCACCTTGAGCCGTGTGAGCTGGGCACTGAGATCATACTGTATTTGCCGGGTTGAATCTAACTGACGCTGCTGGCTCCTCAAGTTGATCTGCAGACATTTTAGATACTCCTCCATCAGGTCTCGGACCTTCACAGATGACAAAAAGAGAATTGAAAACTACAGAAAGTAATTCACCAAGTTGGTTAGAAATCCTGAACATACATCATGTAGCGAAGACAGATGTGACCATAGTAGAACAACTCTGAAGTGTCTGGGTGTAAAACTGAGCTATATATCGACAAATCATTTGGCATTTGATTTCTGAAACAAAGTGAAGAATTGGTGGCTTCAAGTGACTATTTAAAACTTTCACTGCATTTTCAGTGTCCGTTTATGGAGCCACTGAAAGTGCAACTTTTTGAAAACCCTCCAACTCCATGAAAATGGATGAAAACACAACTTTGTAAAACCACTGCCACTGTAAATGCACCCTTCGGCGGTATTAAATAGTTCTTAAAATTCAGAAGTAGATTGACAATAACAATGGCGGCCTCCAGAGTGTCACGACATCCCGTCCATATTCTCCTGGGACTTAGTTTTGTCAGGTAACCCATAGAAATTCAAATTGTTAATGTTTATAGTGTATTATTCTCTGTGCATTTTGTGTGTGGATTCACTGCAGGAAGAACCAACAGTTGCTACTAGAGGCCTGGAATATTAACTACATTGTTAGGGTCTCTGCCATTTCTGTGTCAGTGGATTTCTTGGAAACGCCGCATCTTGAAAACATAGTTGTGTAAATGTGAATAAGTTGAGTGAATGAGTTGTGAAACATCAAACTATATTTTGTGATTGATTGAGAGCTGTGGAGGAGCAGCTGCTCACTGAGTAGTATTTCAACCCTTGATTAGAGATGATGAGGAATTGTAGTGTATGAATGATTTCAGTCAGGTTTCATGCATGATCAACAGAGTACTCAACATTGACTCTAAGTTATGAATAATTAACCACAAATTAATCAATCAGCTGATTCTGTTTATTCAGGGAAAGTTTTAACCTTTCCAACTTAACTGCTGGTCAATTATCATACTATGTTGTGTGACAAGCTCAAAATATGGGTTTATTACTGCAAAGACTTGAAAGTTCTCACCCCTCTGGCTTTCTCCTGGGCAAACACCCTCTCGATCATCTCAGCTGTTCCCAGGGTCTGTTTATTCATGGTCTTTCCAACTGTCTCCAAGATAATGGAAATGACGAGAGCCCCCAGTCCCACGGCTTGAGGCACCGCTGCAAATCCACTCAATGTTTGACCCAGTCTTTCCACAGGACTTCCAATATCTGTCAATTCCACTTGATACAAGACCTGGTCTCTGTAAGCATTCAGCTCTGCAGTTGAGTTGAGTCCAGAGAATCTCTGCAGGGAACTGAGAGGAGATGTCAGTTTGTTAGATATTTTCATCATAATGACTTTCATATGAACATTAATTATACAGCTTTCACATGTTGTCGTGCAAATTGTGGTCAAAATGTGTCAAAATAATTCACAAAATATTTTGTTAAAGGGGTACAGCGCAGTTTTAAATGTTAAATTTTCAATTATTCACACCCACACATGTTTTCACCTTTGCCTGATGGGCAGCAACAGCTATTTTTGCAAGATCGCAGTCGCTCCTTTTTTCCTGTGCAGGGCACTGAAGGCACAGCAGTATGAGTGATTCGGGTACGAATCGCTCTGAGCCTGACGTAATGCGCGCTCCCGCTGGCCTGGTAATCCTTAAGTTTCGATTTGTCCGCCATTACTCGGCCAGATGCTTAGCAGCAACAACTGAGCAGTACTGAGGATGGAGCTTCCAGAAAGTAAGAAAAGACCGGCTTCTAGCACTGCCACAGCTCCAGCACAGACCCCACAACGCAAAAGAAACTTGCATTTTACTCGAGCGCTGCTAAAAGAGCGAGGAAGGAGTTCCCCTCTTCTGTGCACGTACATGAGCACAAGCCACAGACACGAGCTTTTAACTAAGCTGCAGTTACGCCTAAGGCCTGCAGGGGTCGGTGTTTCGCATAAAACGAGTAAACTGCGCTGTGCTCCTTTAAACCTGACCAGACCAATGCTTTTTCTGGATTTTTTATGCCAACTTGCCAACCTGTCAATTCCAAAATCCTCCCAGTTGTCTGAAGACAACAGTGCATTAGCATATCCGGTGTAGCCGTCTGGCAACAATTGACATGATGACTCTTGCCCCATGTTGATCTCTTCTTCCTCTTCTTGTCGTCGTAGAGGAAACTAGAAGCAAAGAACCGTCTCTTTAAACAAATTATTATGTGCTGCTGATCAAATAAGACAAAAGACCTTCGTTCAGCTTGTTGCACATGTAGCCCCTCTATTCCTCATATACTTATGGGGCAGCCCCTGAGTTCTTGTAAACTGATTTATTATTTTACAAGTGCTTGAGTTGTGTTTTTTTAAACTTACCAGCTGAAACAAACAGAAAAAACAATGGAATTTAATGACCAGCCGTCACTCTCTCAAGTTTTATCACAACCAAATTTGTATTAAGCCTTTTTCCACAAATTATAACAATGAACAATGAATAGATTCTGCCCTCTCCCACAGTCAACCAATTACCAATAAAGTCTGTCAAATGCAAAAGAAAAACTCAGTGGGCCCACACTCACACGCACACACAGACCTCAAATAAAAGTTCCGATGCAGGCCTTAAAGGGCAACTCTGGTGTTTTGACACCTGGACTTTATTTATAGGTGTGTGCATGCTCATATACTCACTCACACAAACATCGTGCAGCTCGAAGACGGTAGACGAGCTGACTTTATGATAACACTGGCGATGGATGAAAAAATATAGCAGAAATGAGGGAATTTGCAGAGATTATGTCCTGCGCTAAAGCGCCATTGCTGTGGCCCCCGCTAAGTGCGGCTAAATCGGTTGGATCTAAATAACTTCTGAAGGACTCCGAGCTGCATGATGTTTGTCTGAGTGAGTATATGAGCATGCACACACCTGTAAATAAGGTCCAGGTGTCAAAAAACTGGAGTTGCCCTTTAAGCGATGCTCGTGATCGTTGTGTCCTAAAACTGGATGGCCGCTTCACTCTGAAGAGCAATGAAAATAAAAGTTGGTACCTTTTGTGCAAAGAACTGTCTGATGGACACCAGCCTTTGGTCTTGAATGCTGCAGGATGCAGGTCTTAGCAGGATGCAGGCCTCTACAGGCTGCAGGCCTCAGCACTGCGTAGCAGCAGCAGCCCAGTGACAGTCAGGAGCAGACAGGGACAACTCCTCAGCTTCCTCGGGGAAAACACCACTCTGCAGCCTGATTGTACTCACTGTTTTAGTGACAAACTTGGCTGAAAGTCTGTTCCCTGATCAGCAAAAAACACCATGTGCGTCAGTGGCGGCTTTAATAGATCCACTTCGCTCTATTCACCCCTTGTCTTTTTCTCTATCTGTTCCTTGCTGCTCCTTAACCCAACTAGTTCCTGCTACCCTCAAATGACCAATCAGCTTTCAGTATTCGCCTCAAACACACACAGCACTTCCTGTTTATCCAGTGACCCTTTAAAATAAAATACACATTCAAATACACGGTTTTTAACGGCAATAAGGCACTCAGAATACTTTTAACATTTTAAACAATCAAACAATGTCATCCTCTTAACGGTAGAAATTCACAAGACATGAACTATATTCTCTCTCTCTTTTTTTTTTTAAACAAACGTTTTACAGGAATGATCTCCTTTTTTAAAACTTAATACACTTTTAACCATGGGTTAACCTGGTTGCACACAGAAAAAACATAAATTCCCTGTACAGATTAAGAACCAGCAATGTATCAGAAGTATATTAGAACTCCTTTTTGACGAACTACGTGGCAATGTCAGGGTAGCTGGATTGTATCAAGAAACTGTTTTCACACAAAATCGCAAGAACAAATCTTCCAAAAAAATGACTTGGTTATTGAGCAAGACCTGAAAAAGGTTAAATAAACTCTTGGTGACTCCCAGTGTAAAGGTTAGAGTTGTTCCGATTCCGATGCCAGTGTTGGAAATTGCGCCGATACTGCCGAAAATGCTGGCATCGGTATCAGTGAGTACTGGAGTCCAGGCACCGATCCGATACCATGTCATCAATTAAATTAGTGATTGATGTACTGTCAGCTCTGTTAGCTCCTTTAGCTCCGTTTGCACTGACACTTCTTCTTCTGCAAAGTTTTACGGCAGCTTGCATTCCGTTGGCTGCACTGCCGCCATGTGCTGGTCGTTAGCTCTGACACAGTGCTTTGCCGTGCCACTGCTGCAGCTGCTGTTCTTGAGAAGAAGAATAGATCACGTGACAGACGTACAGCGCCCGTTAAAGAAGCCTATTTTTTTTGTTTACAGTGCAGCTTCTGCTCTTTGGATTTTTATTTTTTGAATGTAACTGCATAGGTTGGTTTTGGACTATAACATTTTGGAAAGTAATCTTTTAAGTTGCTGTTGAACCCTTTTTTTAAGGTTCTATTTAAATGCCCTGTTCATTTTACGATGTTATGTTTGCACCCTAATTAAAAAAAATATTTCTAGATTTGTTTCTTAAGTTACTGTTGCACTACTGTTATTTATGCTGTTTTATCTAAATGACTTCATTTTACAATATGTCTGCACTTTAATTTAAAAATGCAACAACATATATTTCTCGATTTATTCAAGTTGTCGTTGCACGATTGTTTAATATTGTTCTTTTTAAATTCCCTTTTAATTTAAAACATTTTGGGGCTGCACTTTAAGTTATTGAAAGTAATTATTCCTAGATTGATTTAGTTCAATTGCATTTGCATTACTGTTTTTTATAATGTTCTATTTAAAAATAAATGGCTTGAATTTGCTGTATTGATTCATGTTGAAGAGGGTGTAACCTGAGCCATTCCTGACCACAGTGATAATCATGTGACAGTCATGCAGGCGTGGCGTGGTATTATTTTATAATATACTAGTTTCGGATCGATACTTGGTATCAACTGATACCAACAGTAAAAGTATTGGAATCGGTATCGGAAGGTAAAAAATGGTATCGGAACATCTCCAGCAAAGGTCTGCACTTGTTCCTGGCTGATTTTTTTTTTTTTTTAATTGAACATCAATAAATACATATAATTGTAATGATAACATCAATTAAAAGTATATTAACTCACTAAAACTATCAAATGGGACTCAAAACAGATAATCAGCTTACCTGAACATTAACCTTAACCATCTCCAAAGATGGTTAATTTCGTCTGACTGAGACGATCCAGTTACATTTGTTTTTTTTATTAATGGAAAGTTTGAACAGGGTGGATTAAAGTCTACATTGCGCCAATGAAGAGATCTGCTGACAGATCCAGGAGATTACGGGAAAATTTAAGCATCAAGAGGTGAGAACTTTGAAAGTCGAAGCAGGACTTTATGAAATCTGTTTTAACAACTGTGATTACATGTATTTTTATTATTATTTTTTTTTTTACTCTTAATGTAAAACTTCTCAGTGATCTGGAACCAGATGCAGATTTTTTTTTCCTCTCCTGCCTACTTTTTTAAGATTGAAGTCACGATAGCTGTGTTCACGAACCAATCCATGAGGAACAGATGAATGTTGTTTTTACTTGGCAGTGAGGCCTGTCATTGATAAGTTTCAGGTTTCTGTTGTGTGTTGTGTTGTTTCCTCCTTCCTTCAACAATTAATAGAAAATATCTGCATATTGTATTCAGAAAGAGTCACCTGGATGATATTGGATAGTAGCTGCTGATCTGAGCTGCATCAGGATGAATTTTGGAAATTAATTTTTGATATCTGCTCTGATTGGATTTATTTAACATTGGTTTGAGCTCTCAGTGGGTCACTGTTTTGTCTTATGAAGCCAAAAAATTATTTACTTTTGTTGTTTGGGTTCAATGTCCTACTGTGTGCTTTTACTTTGACAGAACTTTCTTCATGGCTTTCTTGGTGTTTTAGCTCTGTTTGTGTCCATTGAAAACATCACATCAAAATGATACCACTGTCTTTTAAAAGAGGACCAGATGAAGCATGAATTGAGTGGGTTGTTGTGAACAGTTCTTGTCAGGTAAAAAACTACGATCCATGAAACACCTTCCTACTGCAGGGTGACTACAATGAACACAGCACGAGGACACTGTTCAGTGGTCAAACGTTTAATGTGAGGGCTGAAGCATGAATCAAACAATCAGAACACAAAGTCATTAAAAACTCACGAACCAAGGATTTGAAAACCACATGAAGTAATCAATTCTCTCTTACTGACACAGTAGTGAGTGGGGTTGCCTTCTGTCCATCTGTAGTGTTCATTAATTGTGCAATTTGATATGCAACTTGGGAGATAACAATGCCACAACACCAATGAGACCAAATGTGGTCACCTTGGTCTGACCTCTAGTGGTGTCATTGCTTTACCGAGGCTACTTCTAACTTTAACTTCTACTTTTTTTTTCAACAGCAGCCTGCTTCGCTGACTCTTTTCACACGACTGAGTTTAGCTCCTGATGTAAACATCACCCTTTTGGCGCACAAGTGTTGGAATGTTTGCTTCTAAGTTTGAAAAATATGTACTTGCCCAAGTAATCCGCGGATCAGAAAAAAGGGCCTCAACCAAGTCATCTCTATTGGGTTTGCAGAAACAGCTTCCAAATGTATAAATTTTTGGAGTAGGAGAGAAACTTTCATGAAACACCACTTCACAATATGGATCAAAGTGTATGAAGCAGACCGCTGCAGGAGATGATGCTCCTTTATGAGGCTCTAGCAGCTCCTCACCTCCAGATGCCTCAGCACTGTCACTGCCTGCTGCTCTCCACATTGTTCTGTTTCATAGTTTTTTCATTTGACACTGCCGCTGCTGCGGGGTTCGCCCACTTGCTGTTTAGGCAGCGTAATGATGAGGCCCTAACCTCAGTCGCCCCCTGGTGGTTGGCTGACTGTTGGATTTAGAAAGTGCTTGATTTGACTCGCAACAGAGCCTGCTTTTTCAATTTGAAAATCGCGACGATCATCTAAATTTAATTGCGGCAGTGATCGTGATCAAAATTCGATTAATTGTGCAGCCCTACAAATAAGTCATTAAAAACTCATGAACCCAAGATTTGAAAGCCACATAAAATAATCTATTCTCGTACTGACAGAACAGTGAGTGGGGTTGCCTTCTGCCCATCTGTAGTGTTCATTAATTGTGCAATTTGATATGCAACTTGGGAGATAACAATGCCACAACACCAATGAGACCAAATGTGGTCACCTTGGTCTGACCTCCAGTGGTGTCATTGCTTTACTGAGGCTGCTTCTAACTTTAACTTCTACTTTTTTTTTTCTTTTCAACAGCAGCCTGCTTTTCTGACTCTTTTCACACGACTGAGTTCAGCTCCTGATGTAAAAATCACCTTTTCGGCGCACAAGTGTTGGAATGTCTGCTTGTAAGGTTGAAAAATATGTATTTGCCCAAGTAATCCGCGGATCAGAAAAAAGGGCCTCAACCAAGTCATCTCTATTGGTGTTGTAGGCACAGCCGCTAAATTCATGAATTTTTTCAGTTGGAGAGAAACTTTCATGAAACACCGCTTTACAGTATGGACTGGGGCAGTCATTACTATACACAGAACAATAAATGTGGTGTCGAGTGACTTGAAGAACAGTGGGGACATACTCCTTGTATTTCTGAAGAAGGGCATTGGTCTGTTGCTGGTAGAGTCTCGCTGCGTGAATGGCTCTGGATCCATCTGCCCTCTGCAGTCGAGCCTCGTGGATCAACATCTGGGTGTGGAAAGCAGCTCCGTTCATCCACTGCTTTAGAGACCGAGTGTTCATGTGTCCGTCCACCAGCATGGAATTCTTTACAAGTAAAGACAAATACACAGTTTGACAGTATTAATACATATGTGCAAAGACTGAAAGGTTGGGATCATCTTTCAAATACAGATTAAAGAACCTGACTGGTTTGCACCTTGAGCCGTGTGAGCTGGACACTGAGATCAGTCTGTATTTGCCGGGTTGAATCTAACTGAAGCTGTTTGTTCCTCAAGTTGATCTGCAGACATTTTAGATACTCCTCCATCAGGTCTCGGACCTTCACAGACAACAATAAGAAAATTGAAAATTACAGAATGTAATTCACCAAGTTGGTTAGAAATGCTGAACATGAATCATGTAGCTCAGACATATGTGACCATAGTAGAACAATCCTGAAGTCTCTGGATGTAAAACTGAGTTATGTATCTACAAATCTATTGGCATTCGATGTCTGAAACAAAGTGGAGAAGTGGTGTCTTCAAGTGAATATTTAAAACTTTTACTGCATTTTGGTGTCTTCGGAGCCACTGAAAGTGCAACTTTTTGAAAACCCTCCAACTCCATGAAAATGGATGAAAACACAACTTTTTAAAACCACCGCCACTGTAAATGTACCCCTCAGAGGTATTAAATAGTTCTTCTAATTCAGGAGTAGATTGACAATAACAATAGCAGCCTCCAGAGTGTCACGACATCCCGTCCATATTCTCCTGGGACTTAGTTTTGTCAGGTAACCCATAGAAAATCAATTTGTTAATGTTTATGGTGTATTATTCTCTGTGCATTTGTGTGTGGATTCACTACAGGAACAACCAACAGTTCCTACTAGTGGCCTGAAAGACAAATTACATTGTTAGCGTCTCTGCCATTTCTGTGTACGTGGATTTCTTGGAAATGGCACATCTTCAAAACATTTTTGTGTAAATGTGAATAAGAGTTGTCAAACATCAAACTATATTTTATGACTGATTGAGAGCTGTGGAGGAGCAGCTGCTCACTCAGTATTTCAACCTTGACTCGAGATGATGAGGAATTGTAGTGTATTTATGATTTTAATCAGGTTTCATTCTCAAATGGAACATTTGCTTGCTGCATGATCAACAGAGTACAACATTTACTCGAAGTTATTGTTTGTTCCTGAAATGTGCTTATTTTGCTATTCACTGGTGGTTATTTAATTTTTAGGGGCTGAACTTTGAACTGGGTCTCAGCTTTGTTCATGCTGACATGAGATTGGGGCAATGAAGAAATCCCACATGAATGATTAACCACAAATTAATCAATCAGCTCATTCTGTTTATTTAGGGAAAGTTTTAACCTTTCCAACTGAACTGCTGGTCAATTATAACACTTTGTTGTGTGACAAGCTCAAAATATGGGTTTATTACTGCAAAGACTTGAAAGTTCTCACCTCTCTGGCTTTCTCCTGAGCAAACACCCTCTCTATCATCTCAGCTGTTCCCAGGGTCGGTTTATTCATGGACTTTCCAACTATCTCCAAGATAATGGAAATGGCGAGAGCCCCCAGTCCCACGGCATACGGCACCGGTGTATAGCCGCTCAATTCTTGACCCAGTTTTTGCACAGCACTTCCAATATCTGTCAATTCCACTTTAAACAAGACCTGGTCTCTGTAAGCATTTAGCTCTGCAGTCGAGTTGAGTCCAGAGAATCTCTGCAGGGAACTGAGAGGAGATGTCAGTTTGTGAGATATTTATCATAGTGACTTTCATATGAACATTAATTATGCAGCTTTGACATGTCTTCCTGCAAATTGTGGTCAAAATTTGTCAAAATAATTAACTAAATATTTTGTTAAACCTGACATTGTAAAATGTTTTTTTCTGAATTTTTTTTATGCCAACTTGCCAACCTGTCAATTCCAAAACCCTCCCAGTTGTCTGGAGACAACAGTGTGTTGACATATCCGGTGTAGTCGACTGGCGGCCTTTGAGATGATGAGTCTTGCCCCATGTTGATCTCTTCTTCCTCTTCTTGTCGTCGTAGAGGAAACTAGAACCAAAGAACCGTATCTTTAAACAAATTCTTATGTGCTGCTGATCAAATAAGACCAAAGACCTTCTTTTAACTTGTTGCACAGAAAAAACTTAAATTCCCTGTGCAGATTAAGAACCAGCAATGTGTCATGGAACACAAGCTACTGGTGTCGCTCCATTCCATTTCATGTTATCTCTGATCTGTTATCAGAAGTATCTTGGAACTCCTTTTTGACAAACAGCCTGTCAATGTCAAGGTAGCTGGATTGAGTCAAGAAACTGTTTTCACACAAAACCACAAGAAGAAATCTTCAACATGAATGACTTGGTTATTGAGCAAGAACTGTAAAAGGTTAAATTAACTCTTGGTGACTCCCAGTGTAAAGATCTTCACTTATTCTTGGCTTATTTTTTTTTTTCATTGAACATCAATAAATACATATAATTTTAATGATAACGTCAATTAAAAGTATATTAACTCACCAAAACTATCAAATGAGGCTGAAAACAGATAGCTGCTTACCTCAAGCACCTCCAAAGATGAGTAGTACTGGTTAATTTCTTCTGTCTGAGACGATCCAGTAAATTTTGTTTATTTATTAGTGGAAAGTTCGAACAGTGTGGATTGAAGTTCACATTGCACCAATGAAGAGATCTGTTGACATAGCCAAGAGATTAGAGGAAAGGCATCAAGAGGTGAGAACTTTGAAAGTCCAAACAGGACTTTCTCAAATCTGTTGTAACTACTGTGCTTACTGTGCATGTATTTTGTTTTTTCACTCTTAATGTAAAAGTTCTCTCAGTGGTCTTTAAGCAGATGCAGACTTTTCTTTCCTCTGCTGCCGACTTGCTGTACAATGAAGTCATGATCGTTTTGTTCATGAACCAATCTACGAAGAACAGATAAATGTTCTTTTTACTTTCCAATGAGGCCTTTTCATATTGAGATTCCCCCTTCCTTCAAAAATTACAAGATGTTTTCTGCATGTTTTATTGAAAGAAAATATGTCCAGGTGGGGTGGGGGGGTGGGGGGGTTGGGGGCGGGACGGGGGATTTGGGGGCATATTGGCGATGTGGCGATGGATAGGATGGAACCTAGCACAGAGCCCTGCGGGACACCGGAGGAGAGGGGAGATGGCTGAGATATAAAAGATTGTGTGGTGTGACCAGAGAAGCATGACCTTAACCAGTCCGCGGGGGAGTTGGATACTCTCGTACAGGGGTCGGCAACCCGCGGCTCCAGAGCCGCATGCGGCTCTTTAGCGCCCCCCCCCCCCAAGTGGCTCCCTGCAGCCTCTTCAAAAATGTATGAAAATGGAAAAATATGGGGGCATATATTTTTTGTTTTAATATGGTTTCTGTGGGAGGACAAACATTCTTAGCGTTTCACAATGCTGTAAAGGCATGCATAATAAATTTTAAATTTCAACATTTCAACATCAACACTGCAGCGCGGCGCCAGGCAGGTGGCTGCTGTAAACAAAGCGGCGGGTCTGTCATGGGCCATGGATCCCAAAGGTAAAAAGAGAAAGATAGCGGATCAGAACAGAGGATTCAAGGAAGAATGGACTGAATCATTTGCTTTCATTGCCAATGCGGAAGGATTGCCTGCATGTTTGCTTTGTAACGAGAAGTTATCAAATAACAAAATTAGTCATTTGGAAAGACATTTTCAGGGAAGGCATGCTACATTTGCAGCCGACCACCCAGTTCGCCGAGAGAAAACGTGCTTCTGAAGAAATTAGAGGAGCGCAAAGATCAATTTAAGAAGTGGATTGCATCTCCAAACTCCACTGCTGCTGGAAGCTTTGTTGCAACCCGAGAGATAATAACGGAGGAAAACCGCCTCTCTACGCAAAGACGGTGAGAGAAACGGCAGGTGCAAACACCGCCCCGCCTCAGAGGAGAGCTGCAGTCCTGAGTGAAGACTGAAGTTTCATCTCACATGTCCGATGTTGAGAAGCTGTCCAGTGATATCCGAAAACAGAAGTCACATTAAACGGGTGAGAACACAATCCTGTCAAAGGCACGTATTTGTTGTCAAAGTTAATTTTATAAAGAGATTTCCGATTTTTGTCAGTATTTTGAATGACACGCAGGGATGTTATTGTGTTTAATTGCTAAGGTCCGAGGATTGCTGCGCTGGTGTTGTGCTGTCTGTTGCTGAGAGAGGAGGAGGAAAAGAGAAGAGGATGCTGCTGCGCTGCACCCTTCACTGAGTTACTTATTTGCAGAAAACTAAAGAGAAGAGGATAACACGCAGAAATCAAATGCCTTATCTTAACTTTATGCTTTACATTTTCAGAAAGCTTTTCTACCGTCTTTTACTTTTTCAAGCAAGCTGCCTTTTAATTGCAGGCTGTTTTATTACTCGTTTGCAATTGTGGCCTTTTCATTTGTGTCTGTTGCTGCCACCAGTGGGAAAATAGAAAAAGGATTGTTCTGCATTTTATTCATTTGCACTGACTTCGGCTACCTAACTTTGCATTTGCAGAATGCACAGAAATGCACTGAAATCAAAATAAAAAAGCTTGATTTCGTTTTATATAACCTATTTACCTTTTCAAAAGGCTGCTGTTCTTTTTGTAAAGTTGCAGATTGTGTTTTAACTGCAGGTGTTTTATTGCACTGTTACCCAGATAATGGAAAAAGAGAAGAGGATTGTATTATTGAAGTTTGAAGAGGATTGCACTTTATTTCCATGGGAAGGTGTGACTTTACAGGAGGCCTATCAATAGGATAGGAGGATGGATAAAAATCCAGATTTGGCTACAGTCAAGAGGTTGCCGTTGATTTCACGAGGGCTGTGTCTGTGCTGTGATGAAGGACAACAAAATTAAACAGTTTGGAGAGATTGTTGCTGGACATGACATGAGGCAGTTCACTTCAGTTGCTCAAAGGTATAGAAAAGTGCAGATTAGAAAGGGGACGAGGTTCAATGAAGCTGTTGAGGTCAGAGCTGAGATACTCAAATTCTGAGTCCCAGCAACAGATTCGAGAGATGGATGACGGCAGTTATCAGAAGTGAGAAGGAGGATCAGTTTTGATTTGGATTTCCGAGTGAGATCTGACATGTCCGCAACAGAGGAGAGGTGGAAATATATGAATGGTTGGATGAGAGGGAGCAGAAAAATACAGGGAGGAAAACTGCATGTGCTGACATCTCATGGCTGCATCTCCACACTGCAATGAGAGGCAGAAGTTCAGTGATGACAAACTTTTTTTCTTATTGGTTGGTCTTGAACGGTCTCAAGGAACCACGTCAAACCCAAACTAAATGATTTATGCAACGCATTAAAGTGTCATTCGGCAATTTGGGCACAGTGTCTGGTTGTACATAAAGACAATAACTTCTGCTCTGCTTTGTGGTGAGAACTCTCAGATTTAAGCCTTCAAGTGAAGATCAGACATCTATCAAGAACAACAAAACACAGCATGGACTGTGGCTTTGTACTGTTTCTTCAAATTCAGCTTTGCTATTGGACAACTCCTTCAAGGAGAATTCAGCTGGACATTAGATGTGTTCAATCTTTGGAGTTATGAGGGTCAATTGAGGTGTTCGGTTCCATCAATCAAATATGCAACATTCAGGGCATTATTGGTGCATTTGGGTGATCAGTTGTGTGATGTCGTCAGTAGTCGTATTGTATAGCTCGGTGCAGTCTGTAGAGCAGTAGTGACAGTAGATCCCAAATGGAATGTCCCCGATCTGTTGTGACAAACATGAGAGCCGCTCCAGCTCCCGTATGATCCAGAACTGGTTAAAGCAGCACAGAAGTATCGTTTTCCCTGACCAGTGGCATACCTTTGTGTTCTTCATACAGCGCAACCATTTGTACAGACTGTTTATGTCTGGAAGTTTTGTTTTTTTTTTTTTTTCCCGGAAGTCACAATTCAAGTTGTGTTTAACAGTAAAAAAAAAAAAGCACTTTGTAACACAGATGGAATGCTGAAGGTAAAGAAAGTCTAAAGCACAGAATCTCACGTTCCATTCTGAATTAATTAAATAAACACTGCTGACTTCTTCAGCAATTCAATGAAATTCCTTTCTCAGTTTGCTTGACATGGATTTGACCGATTCACAGTTTGAAAAATAATCTCTTCATTATTTTATTTTGTGAAGATGAGTGTTCAAAATGTTTTTGATCTTTGTTTTCCGTTTTTCCTCACGAGAAAGTCGAAATTTTCACTTCTGTCATGGAATATCTTGAGAGATTCAGAGGAATGTGCATTTATTAGATGTTTCAATATTTCTTTAAACAAAATACATGCATTTTCTCATAGTCCTGGTGCCCCGGTGTCCTTTTTTTATTTCTTTGTGGTTCTCTTCAAATGACCTCTAAATGTAAAAACAAGAACTCTGAGACTGAAGAAAAGTGTGTGTCAATATTTTTAGCATCAAGTGTTCATTCACTGATTATCACTGATGTTATTTATGTTTCGACAGAAATTTGGCCATCGGCATTGGAATCCAGAATTTCCCAGAAGGCTTGGCGGTTAGCCTGCCGCTCCGGGGTTCGGGAGTGTCGACATGGACAGCTTTCTGGTAGGAGAAGACGTCCCGCCTGTTGTTTACAGAGGTCGAGGGGTTGTGCCATGACCGCCAGTGTTTCCCCCTCAGGTACGGGCAGCTGAGCGGCATGGTTGAACCTGCTGCCGGGCTGCTGGGCGCCCTCGCTGTCGTGTTGGCAGAACCTCTGCTGCCCTACGCTTTGGCGTTCGCTGCCGGGGCGATGGTCTACGTGGTGGTGGACGACATTATTCCAGAAGCTCAAGTCAGGTGAGAGAGAAGCGAGTGGATGGTTTCAAGTGAAAATACATCAGAGGTTTCCTTCACGTCTTCCTCCTGCTCTGTTGCTCCTTCTCTCCAGTGGAAACGGGAAGCTGGCCTCCTGGACCTCCATCCTGGGCTTCGTGGTGATGATGTCTCTGGACGTAGGGCTCGGCTGACTCCACCGTGACGTTCGTCCAACCCTCGGTGGCCATGATCACATCACAATGATGCTGACCTCCGTTTTTTATAAAAGGACCAAATGAAGTTTTTCACTTCAGTCAGAATCGTTGCCACTTGAAGCTGACGGCCGGAAATGTAGAAGTGTTTTTTAAAACAAGTTGAAAATGCAGTCGTCCTTGAACATCTCTCTTTATTACAATTAATATGTGCAGTGGAAGAGCAGTGGACACTTTTCTTTAATTTAAAATCATATCTTGAAGGAATAATTCAAATGTCAACACTGGTGAATGTTTCTTCTTGAAGTCTTTCTCAAAAACATCATTCAAAAGGTGAATGAGTGTGTTTCAGTTTGCTTTTTTCCAGTTTTCTCAAGGTGGTGATGCTTAAAGTTTAATGCTCTGATTGATGTTTACTGGTTCTCCAAATGAATGACTTGATGTTGCCTTTTGAAAACAGTGAAGCACAATGTGATTCATGCAGTACAAAACATGAAAATTTGACTTTTTGAAGCTACAGATTTTGGAATTCATATAATTTTAACAGTGCTCTCATTAATTGTTTGTGAACTGTTTGTTTTCTATAACAAACTAAGAAGAAGACGTTTCTGCATTCAAGTTTCCTGTTGATGTTAAAATCTGTCAAATTAACAGAAGAACATCTGAGGTATTTATATAATTCAACAGTCAGGTAGTTCTATTTTCACCTGGAGACAAGACAGTGTATGAAAAATTGGCAATTCAAAGGAAATAAACATTACTCCTGCATCAACAAAGCCAATTCAGCCCAGCCAATGTTTTTTTTTTTAAATTTCACCTGTTCTCTCCATTTCAGTCAGATCGAAGCTTCAGTATCCATCCTTGCCTTCTATTGGTCCTTCAAACAGATTAAAGTCTCAAAAAGCCTCTTCTTCACTTCCTGCTACCATGTCGACTTGTCATTGGACTCCAGCTTCCTCATCAAAAGAGAATTTTTAAAATCTGTAAACATCCTTCCCTTGTACTGACCCTTTCAACAGATCACCTATTCGTAGTAAGTCCCAGGAAGTGTCTTTTTTTGACTATTTGTAATTTCACGCCAGCCTCCTGGTCTTTTCCACTGGTAATTCTCAGAGAATGCACTGCATCAGGAGCAGTGGGATACATAAACAATTGAATCCAAACCTGATATCTGCTTGTCCAAGACTCCAGATCACTTTCTTTAATAATCATTGAGGAAAATAAAGCAAAACCATCTTGTTACAAATTGACTGGGTGCTTTGTGACTGCTTTAAATAGAGCAGACAGTTCTTCTTAGATAAAAAAAACTACGATCCATGAAACAGCTTCCTGCTGCAGGGTGATTACCATGAACACAGCACAAGGACACATTCAGTGGTCAAACGTTTAATGTGAGGGCTGAAGCATGAATCAAACAATCAGAACACAATAAAGTCATGAAAACCCATGAGCCGAAAATTTGAAAACCACATGAAATAATCAATTATTTCAAACCGACACAGCAGTGAGTGGGGTTGCCTTCTGTCCATCTGCAGTGTTCATTAATTGTGCAATTTGGTTTGCAGCTCCGACTCAGCACTGGTCCTTGTGGCCTGCAGTTCTGCACGTTTTGTGTTTCTCCCAGTTGCAGCTCATGGCCTGTGGATCATGTGTGAACTTGGAAAAACACACAGTTGTCAGATTTCTTAGAAGAAAGACGATCAAAAGCTGGCCTGGAAAAGGCATGTCTGACATTATCTGGTCTGAGCATCTGGACAAAGAGACGATTAAAAAGAAGAAAGAAATAATTGGTTGAATCGTTGATCTTTTGTGTTACATTGGCCTCAACATCCATAAAAACACCAATGAGACCAAACGTGGTCACATTGGTCTGACCTCCAGTGGTGTCACTACTGAACTGAGGCTTCTTTTAACTTTAACTTCTGCACCTTTTTCCACAGCAGCCTGTTTTTCTGATTCTATCCATGAGGTCGAGTTTAGATTGTGACATAAAAATCACTCTTTTGGCTCACAAGTGTTGGAATGTTCGTTTCTACGGTTGAAAAATAAGTATCTGCCCAAGTAATCCGTGGATCAGAAAAAAGTTGTTCAACTATTTCATCTTTCTCTGTGTTGTGGGCGCAGCCAGCAAATTCATGAACTTTTGGATTTGGATTGAAACTTTCAGGAAACGACACTTTACAATATGGATCTGCTGGACCGGTGCACACTTCAAAACACAAAAACGGGTGTAGACTGAATTCAAGAACATTGCGTACATACTCCTTGTATTTCTTAACAAGGACATTGATGTCTTGCTGGTAGATCCTCGCTGCTTGAATGGCTCTGGATCCATCTGCCCCCTGTAGTCGATCCTCGTGGATCAATATCTGGGTGTGGAAAGCAGCTCCGTTCACCCACTGCTTTAGAGACCGAGTGTTCATGTGTCCGTCCACCACCATGGAATTCTTTGCAAGTAAAGATAAAAACACAGTTTGACAGTATTAATACATATGTGCAAAGACTGAAAGGTTGGAATCATCTTTCAAATCCAGATTAAAGACCCCGACTGGTTTGCACCTTGAGCCGTGTGAGCTGGACACTGAGATCAGACTGTATTTGCTGGGTTGACTCTAACTGAAGCTGCTGGTTCCTCAAGTTGATCTGCAGACGTCTTAGATACTCCTCCATCAGGTCTCGGACCTTCACAGATGCCAATGAGAAAATTGAAAATTACAGAATGTAATTCACCAAGTTGGTTTGAAATCCTGAACATGAATCATGTAGCTCAGACATGTGTGACCATAGTAGAACAATCCTGAAGTCTCTGGATGTGAAACAGAGTTTTATATGAATATTTAAAGCTTTTACTGCATTTTGGTGTCTTCGGAGCCACTGAAAGTGCAACTTTTTGAAAACCCTCCAACTCCATGAAAATGGATGAAAACACAACCTTTTAAAACCACTGCCACTGTAAATGCACCCCTCAGCGATATTAAATAGTTCTTCAAATTCAGGAGTAGATTGACAATAACAATGGCGTCCTTCAGAGTGTCACGACATCCCGTCCATATTCTCCTGGGACTTAGTTTCATCAAGTGACCCATAGAAATTCAAGTTGGTAAGGTTTATGGTGTATTATTTTCTGTGCGTTTGTGTAGATTCACTACAGGAAGAACCAACAGTTTCAACGAGAGACCTGGAATATTAACTAAGTTGTTAGGGTCTCTGCCATTTCTGTCAGTGGATTTCTTGGAAATGGTACATCTTCAAAACATAGTTGTGTAAATGTGAATAAGAGTTGTCAAACATCAAACTATATTTTGTGATTGATTGAGAGTTGTGGATAAGCAGCTGCTCACTCAGTCGTATTTCAACCTTGACGAGAGATGATGAGGAATTGTAGTGTATTTATGATTTTAATCAGGTTTCATTCTCAAATCAAACATTTGCTTGCTGCTTGATCAACAGAGTACAACATTTACTCTAAGTTACTGTTTGTTCCTGAAATTTGCTTATTTTGGTATTCACTGGTGGTTACTTAAAGGTGTTGCAGGCAGGATTTTGCTAGTCAATGCAAATTTTTCTGTGTTTTCTTTGGATTAAATGTTAGAGTACCCATGGATAATCCTTTACGAGTGTAGCATAATTGCACTACCACGAGGGCGCAGCGTTTCCATCTGTCTCTGTTCTGAGCTGAAAAGGAATCTCGACAGCTCCAGGTATCTTTGACCAATCAGAAGAGCCCTGAGGCTCTAACCGTGATTGGTCGAGGGGCGTTCGTCACACGTTCTTGTGGGAGGGGCTTAACTTGCATAAGGTCGTGATGTCAGAGAAAACAGGACAGGATTGGCTGTGCTGGGTTTCAAATCCTGCCGACAGCACCTTCAAGTTTTAGGGGCTGAACTTTGAACTGGGTCTCAGCTTTGTTCATGCTGACATGAGATTTGGGCAATGAAGAAATCCCACATGAATGATTAACCACAAATTAATCAATCAGCTTATTCTGTTTATTTAGGGAAAGTTTTAACCTTTCCAACTTAACTGCTGGTCAGTTTTAATACTATGTTGTGTGACAAGCTCAAAATATGAGTTTATTACTGCAAAGACTTGAAAGTTCTCACCTCTCTGGCTTTCTCCTGGGCAAACACCCTCTCTATCATCTCAGCTGTTCCCAGGGTCTTTTTATTCATGGACTTTCCAACTATCTCCAAGATCAGGGAAATGACGAGGGCCCCCAGTCCCACGGCTTGAGGCACCGCTGCAAAGCCACTCAATGCTCGACCCAGTCTTTCCACAGGACTTCCAATATCTGTCGGTGTCACTTCATACAAGACCTGGTCTCTGTAAACATTCAGCTCTGCAGTCGAGTTGAGTCCAGAGAATCTCTGCAGGGAACTGAGAGGAGATGTCAGTTTGTGAGGTATTTTCATCATAATTACTTTCATATGAACATTAATTATGCCGCTTTGACATGTCTTTGTGCAAATTGTGGTCAAAATGTATCAAAATAATTAAAAAAATATTTTGTGAACCTAAAATCGACAGATGTTTTTTCTGGATTTGTTTTTGCTAACTTGCCAACCTGTCAATCGCAAAACCCTCCCAGTGGTCTGGAGACAGCAGTGCATTGACATATCTGGGGTAGTTGAGTGGCGGCCTTTCATATGAAAACTCGTGCCCCATGTTGATCTCTTCTTCTTCTTCTTCTTGTCGTCGTCGTAGAGGAAACTAGAACCAAAGAACCGTATCTTTAAACAAATTCTTATGTGCTGCTGATCAAATAAGACCAAAGACCTTCTTTTAACTTGTTGCACAGAAAAAACTTAAATTCCCTGTGCAGATTAAGAACCAGCAATGTGTCATGTAACACAAGCTGCTGGTGTCGCTCCGTTCCATTTCATGTTATCTCTGTTCTGTTATCAGAAGTATATTGGAACTCCTTTTTGACGAACTACCTGTCAATGTCAAGGTAGCTGGATTGTATTGAGAAAGTATTTTCACACAAAATCACGAGAATAAATCTTCAACATGAATGACTTGGTTATTGAGCAAGAACTGGAAAAGGTTAAATTAACTCTTGGTGACTCCCAGTGTAAAGATCTTCACTTGTTCTTGGCTGATTTTTTTTTAATTGAACATCAATAAATACATATAATTGTAATGATAACATCAATTAAAAGTATATTAACTCACCAAAACTATCAAATGAGGCTGAAAACAGATAACTGCTTACCTCAAGCACCTCCAAAGATGAGTAGTTCTGGTTAATTTCTTCTGTCTGAGACGATCCAGTAAATTTTCTTTATTTATTAGTGGAAAGTTTGAACAGTGTGGATTGAAGTTCACATTGCACCAATGAAGAGATCTGTTGACATAGCCAAGAGATTAGAGGAAAGGCATCAAAAGGTGAGAACTTTGAAAGTCCAAACAGGACTTTCCGAAATCTGTTGTAACTACTCTGTTTACTCTGCACGTTTTTTTTTTCACTCTTAATATAAAAGTTCTCTCAGTGATCTGTCACCAGATGCAGACTTTTCTTTCCTCTCCTGCCGACTTGCTGTACAATGAAGTCATGATCGCTGTGTTCAGATAAAAGAACAGATAAATGTTCTTTTTACTTTCCAATGAGGCCTTTAGAATTTTCCCCCCTCCTTCAGAAATTACAGGATATTTTCTGCATGTTTTATTGAAAGAAAATATGGCCCGGGGGTGGGGGGGGGGGTTTGGGGGCACATTGACGATGGATAGGAAGCATGGCAGCATGACCATAACCAGTCTGCGGGGGGGTTGGATACTCTAGTAGATGTTAGTCTGTGGAGGAAGATGAACGAGGAAGAGTAGACTAGAGCTGCACTCACATCGAGGAGGAGGATGGATAAAAATCCACATTCAGCTGCAATCAAGAGATTGCTGTTGATTTCACGAGGGCTGTGTCTGTGCTGTGATGAAGGACAACAGAATGAAACTGTTTAGAGAGGTTGTTTCTGGACATGACATGAGGCAGTTCACTTGAGTTGCTCAAAGATATAGAAAAGTGCAGATTAGAAAGGGGACGAGGTTAAATGAAGCTGTTGAGGTCAGAGCTGAGATATTCAAAATCTGAGTTCCAGCAACAGATTCTAGAGATGGATGACGGCAGTTATCAGAGGTGAGAAGGAGGAGCAGTTTTGATTTGGATTTCCGAGTAAGACATGATCGGCTTCGAACTCTAAATTGACAATCCAGCTATGAGCCCCGGGCGCAGAGCAGTCGTGTAGAACACTCCTCTGTTGATCTTGTTGATCCCGTCACTAATCCTGCTCCCGGATTTTTACAAGTCAAGCATGGAGGTTTACCTAGGCTAACAGAGACTGAGTCTGTCCAAAGTGCTCAAAGCATTAAAAAAAAGTCAATGGGTAAAAAGCTTAACATCTGTACAAGACAAAATAACTTTTCCAGTAGGAAATACATAAAATGTGGTCTACTAAACATTAGAGCAATCTCCACTAAATCTCTGTTAGTTAATGACCTTATCGGTGACAATAACATTGATCTCCTTGCTCTAACAGAAACTTGGCTCCAGCAAGATGATTATGTGAGGCTCAATGAATGTACCCCTCCAACCTATGTTAATTTCCAAACAGCTAGATCAACAGGTCGAGGTGGAGGTGTGGCAGTGATTTCCCACTCCAGTCTTCTTCTTAAACCCAAAACTAATGTTAAATTCAACTCTTTTGAAAGCTTAATACTAACGCTTACTTGTCCAAATTGGAAGAATCAAAAAGCTGTGCTATTAATTATTGTGTATCGACCTCCTGGTCCTTACTCTGACTTTTTAACTGAGTTCTCAGAGTTTTTAAGCAATATAGTATTGACTCATAACAAGATCCTTATAATAGGTGACTTTAACATCCATGTGGATGATTCTGGTGATAGTTTGAGTAATGCGTTTATTGCAGTATTAGATAGTATCGGTTTCACTCAAAATGTTGATGAATCCACTCATAGTCACAAGCACACCCTGGATCTGGTCTTAACATATGGGATAGAAGTCAGTGACCTAAATGTTCTCCCTCAGAACCCTATTCTCTCAGACCATTTTTTAATTACTTTTCAGGTTTTGATTGAAGACTACTGTGCTCAAAAAGATAAAATTAAGCTGATACGGACATTATCTGAAAAATCTGTGGCTCGGTACAAAGAATTGATCCAGCCTGCATTTGCTGCATTATCTTGTGAACTCACAGAAATGAGCTTATTGGCCAGTGGTGATAATAGTGATCAGTTTGTTGACAGTGCTATGCACTCACTAAAATCTGCCCTTGACGTAGTGGCCCCGTTGCAGCTGAAAACCAATCGACCCAGGCGCGTTGCTCCATGGTTTAATTCTGAAACCCGTGTTCTCAAACAAAAAACTCGGCAATTAGAAAGACTGTGGCGTAAATCTAAATCAGAACAATCTCTGAAGGCCTGGAAATGTAGCTTGCTAAGCTATAAACAAATTCTCTTTAAAGCCAAGACATTATATTACTCTCGTTTAATAGAAATAAACAAAAATAACCCTCGGTTTCTATTCAACACTGTAGCCAGACTGACAACCAGTCATACTGTAGTGGAACCAGTAATCCCAGAATCTTTAAACTGCCATGACTTTCTTAAATTCTTTAATGATAAAATCATAACCATTAGAGGTAAAATCAGTGAAGCGCTTTCCTCAGATCAAGCTCAGGGAATCCAGCCACTGCCTCCACCTGAAATACCTGAAATACTAGATAGTTTCTCATTAGTAAATGGGGCTGAGATTACTTCAATTGTAATGTCTTCTAAAACCTCAACCTGTCTCCTAGATCCAATTCCAACTAAGCTTTTCAAAGATATCCTTCCAGTTATCTTAAATACGATCATAACTATAATAAATACCTCTCTAGAAAATGGCTATGTGCCACAGTCATTTAAATTCGCAGTAATCAAACCACTGCTGAAAAAACCTAATCTCGATCCTGATATTCTAGCTAACTACAGACCGATATCAAATCTGCCTTTTATTTCAAAAGTCCTGGAAAAAGTTGTGGTTAAACAGCTTTACCGCCACCTACAGGACAATAGTTTATTTGAGAAATTTCAGTCAGGATATAGAGCTTATCACAGCACTGAGACTGCGTTAGTTAAAGTCACTAATGACTTGCTATTGGCGGCTGACGCAGGTCTAGTCTCAATCCTGGTTCTCTTAGACCTCAGTGCAGCTTTTGATACAATCGACCACAATATTCTCCTGCAGAGGTTAGAATGTGAGGTTGGCATCAGAGGAAAAGCCCTCTGCTGGTTCAAATCCTATTTATCTAATAGGTACCAATTTGTTCACGTTAACCAACAGTCCTCACCGTGCTCCCAGGTCAGTTATGGGGTTCCTCAAGGGTCCGTGCTCGGGCCAATTTTATTTCTGTTATATATGCTTCCTTTAGGGAACATAATTAGAAGTCACGATATCAATTTTCATTGCTATGCAGATGACACACAACTGTATTTATCTATGAAACCTGATCAAACTAATCAAATAGACAGACTCAGTGACTGTATCAGAGAAATTAAAACCTGGATGACTACGAACTATCTCCGTCTGAATCCTGGCAAAACAGAGGTCATTATACTAGGCCCCCATAAACTGAGAGAGTGTCTATCCAAACAGATTATTACCTTAGATAACGTCAGTGTATCCTCCTCCTCTACTGTGAGGAACCTCGGGGTCTTATTTGATCAGGATATCTCATTTAAAGCACACATCAACCTGGCTTGTAAAACAGCATATTTCCACTTGCGCAACATAGCTAAAATAAGAAACATTTTACCTAGAAGCGATGCAGAAAAACTCATCCATGCATTTGTTTCTGCGAGATTGGACTACTGCAACTCCCTTCTCGCAGCCTGCCCAAAAAGTGTATTAAAAAACTTTCAGTTGGTTCAAAATGCAGCCGCCAGATTATTAACTGGAACTAGAAGACGTGAACACATTACTCCCGTTCTAAAATCTCTTCACTGGCTTCCAGTCGAGTTTAGAGTTAGATTTAAAATCCTTCTCCTCACTTACAAAATCCTAAATGGGATGGCTCCAACCTATCTCCAAGATGCTTTAACGCCTTATCAACCAATCAGAGCACTTCGCTCTCAAAATGCAGGGTTACTGGTGACTCCTAGAGTCTCTAAATGGACACTAGGTGGAAGAGCCTTTAGCTATCAGGCACCGTTTTTATGGAACCAGCTTCCAAGTGGTGTCAAAGAGGCAGACACAGTCTCCACATTTAAGGTTAGGCTCAAGACGTTTCTCTTCGATGCAGCCTATGATCAGGTCAGCTAGGGATTCTAAACTAAACTAAACTAAACTAAACTAAACTAAACTAAACTAAACTAAACTAAACTAAACTAAACTAAACTAAACTAAACTAAAACAAACCAAACCAAACTAAAGTAAACCAAACTAAACTAAACTAAACTAAAACAAACCAAACCAAACTACAGTAAACCAAACTAAACTAAACTAAACTAAACTAAACTAAACTAAACTAAACTAAACTAAACTAAATTAAATTAAATTAAACTAAACCAAACCAAACCAAATTACACTAAACAAAATTAAACTAAACCAAACTAAATTAAACTAAACTAAACTATACTAACTAAATACTAGTTTAAACAGGTTAAGTATCCACAAAGCTGCCCCAGGAGCTAGAATGCTGTGGGAAGTACGGTGCACTGAGCCCTGTCCTCCTCTAATGTCTGAATGTTATTCCCTTTAGTCCGTTCATTGCTTTTCACCTGTTGTCCCCCCCTTCGAGGGGGAGTCTTCTCCAGTTTCAGTTGCTGACTCCACTATTACGAAGGCCTATGAACAAGCTCCGTCCGGACCGGGAGGACACCCCTGTCGGTCCTGCCCGTGGACTGGCTTCGGTTCTACTGCTGGGATCCGTGGTTCTTGTGCTGGACCGTCCAACGGACTGTCCTCAACATAGTCCTAGGCTTTACTTCTCTATTATCTTTACTTCTTTATTGTCTCATGCTAGCTGTTGCCAAAGCTGTCCGTCCCTGGGAGAGGGATCCCTCCATACTGTGGTTCTCCCCAAGATTTCTTCTTTTCCCACTGGGTTTTTGGAGTTTTTTCTTGCCGGATGTGAGGGTCGAAGGCGGTGGTTGCTTCGTTCTGTCTCGTTACTGTAAATATTGACATATTACCATTATGCTTATTCACTGTTTTTACTTTTACCGACAAATGTAACATCTTGAAGCCCTCTGAGGCAACTGTTGTTGTGATACTGGGCTATACAAAAATAAATTGATTGATTGATTGATTGACATGACATGTCCGCCACAGAGGAGAGGTGGTGACTGCTGACTTCTTCAGCAAATCAATGAAATTCCTTTCTCAGTTTGCTTGACATGGATTTGACCGATTCACAGTTTGAAAAATAATCTCTTCATTATTTTATTTTGTGAAGATGAGTGTTCAAAATGTTTTTGATCTTTGTTTTCCGTTTTTCCTCACGAGAAAGTCAAAGTTTTCACTTCTGTCATGGAATATCTTGAGAGATTCAGAGGAATGTGCTTATATTAGATGTTTAAATAGTTCTTTAAACAAAATACATGCTTTTTCTCATAGTCCTGGTGCCCCGGCATCCTTTTTTTTCTTTGTGGTTCTCTTCAAATGACCTCTAAATGTAAAAACAAGAACTTTGAAACTGGAGAAAAGTGTGTGTCAATATTTGCACACATTTTTAGCATCATGTGTTTATTCACTGATTATCACTGATGTTATTTGTGTTTCGACAGAAATTTGGCCATCGGCATTGACATCCAGAACTTCCCAGAAGGCTTGGCGGTTAGCCTGCCGCTCCGGGCTTCAGGAGTGTCGACATGGACAGCTTTCTGGTCAAAGACGTCCCACCTGTTGTTTGCAGAGGTCGAGAGGTTGTTTCATGACCGCCAGTGTTTCACCCTCAGGTACGGGCAGCTGAGCGGCATGGTTGAACCTGCTGCCGGGCTGCTGGGCGCCCTCGCTGTCGTGTTGGCAGAACCTCTGCTGCCCTACGCATTGGCGTTCGCTGCCGGGGCGATGGTCTACGTGGTGGTGGACGACATTATTCCAGAAGCTCAAGTCAGGTGAGAGAGAAGCGAGTGGATGGTTTCAAGTGAAAATACATCAGAGGTTTCCTTCACGTCTTCCTCCTGCTCTGTTGCTCCTTCCCTCCAGTGGAAACGGGAAGCTGGCCTCCTGGACCTCCATCCTGGGCTTCGTGGTGATGATGTCTCTGGACGTAGGGCTCGGCTGACTCCACCGTGACGTTCGTCCAACCCTCGGTGGCCATGATCACATCACAATGATGCTGACCTTCCCTTTTACTGGCCCTTTCAACAGATCACCTGTTCGTAGTGTGTCCCAAGAAGTGTTGTTTTTTTTACTACTTGTAATTTGACACCAGCCTCCTGGTCTTTTCCATTGCTACTTCTTATGAAATGCACTGCATCAGGAGCAGTGGGCCACATGGACACTTGAATCCCGACCTGATATCAGCTTGTCCAAGGGCATGTTCACACCGAGTTGAGTCGAGCCAGGACCCCTTTTGGGAAGTGTGAATTTGTAAATCAGCCTCCTCATAAATAACTGAATCGTGTTCTCACCGGCATCGAACCGAAAGGGTGTCAAACCAGTCCGAAGCAAGTCAGATGCCGGAAGGAAACGCGATACTTGTTCCAAAATAAGTGATTTCAAAATAAAATCTCTCATATTTTTGCCTTAATATTTTATTTTTCTTCTTCTTCTGGTCGAATACAGAACAAACAACGTGATGTAGTCATTATACGCATTAGAAGAATGAACGGTTTTGTGCCTCGTCACTGCAGGAAAGTCAAACGACTCCAAAATTGCACAAAACAGCTCTCTGACCGGAGCGGCTTTGTGTTGCCAGATTGGGCAGGTTTCCGCCAAATCAAGCTTCTTTTTTTGAACACGTCTGACGGGTTGATGAAATGATTATGTGTTTATGAAGTGTTTTTTTAATTATACAAATTCGGTTTTAACGTACATTTTCAACCGAGATGGCGGTTTGGGCTGCTTTCTATTGAGTTAAACGGGTTTATGGTGGGAGATCGACATATCTGGCAACCTCCTCCAGTGTACTGTAGAAGCACCGCAGACGGTGCTGCGGTGATTCTGCTCTGTGGACGAAACGCAGCCAGAAGAACGGTTGTTCTGTTGTACATGATTTTTCTGCAGGCCGTACAAATCGCCGACTTTCAGAAGGAAGCACAGGCTCTCTGCCATGCTTGATGTGCGCGCTCAGAATAACAGTTCGTGTCGTGCGTCAAATCAAATTTGATATAGCACTTGTCATATTTATAAAAATAACACAAAGTGCTTGTTGTGTTGGAGGCAGTAAAAGTACAAAAGAACGAGGCAGAGAGCGGCAATGTAGGGCTTAACTTCACTGTATTCAGAACACTCTTCTTCACTCGTCACACAAGAACAATCAAGACAATAACGCCCTCTGGTGACATAAACCGGGAATGCATTCAGTGACTATACCACATATCCCTCTTTTTTAGAATAACAGTCCTGTATTCAGAAAATAAACATTTTAAAATGGAAAACAACCAGGACTTGTAAAATAAACATTTCTAAAATGAAAAACAACCAAGACTTGTAAGGCAACTGATATAAGCCATTCTATCATAGCAACAACATAGCAACATTTTATTCTTTTAACTGAGTGAGGATTTTTTTTTACATTTAATCACTTTGATTTTTCTGTATAACAAATGAACAGTCCATTACGAAAATGCAAATGTCCTCAGTCACATCACCACATCATCTGTCCCTCCGAAAATCAAAAATTCAGGCAACATAGTCCTCCAGCCAAGCAGGCGGCTGAATGTGCCTGCGACCCCGCCTGGGAACAGGAGACGCCCGAGCAGGTGGGGGTGCAGGAGGGGGCACATACACATCTTCTGGCTGGACAACAGCACGTGCATGCGTGCAAGAGTCAGGGCCCGGGGCAGATGCAGGTGACAGGTGCACAGCGTTCCACACTCTGCCGTCAGATAGTTCATATGTGGCAGGGCCTTTAAGAGCCACGACTCGCAGAGGCTTGGTGAATTTGAAGCATCCTTTTCGTGTTATGCCAGGCTTCTTAATCCGCACGTAAGATCCACACTTAAACGCAGGGAACTGTGCACTCCGACGTTCATCAGTGTATTTCTTCACTTTGGCTTGTTTAAGCGCCACAGTGTGTCTCATAGTCTCAAGCCTAGCAGAGGGAGGAGGCGGCGCGACCCCTTTAATGTTCAGCTTGGTACGGAAGGGGCGACCATGCAGGAGCTCAGCAGGGGAGATTTGGGTCACTGCATGGGGAGTGGCGCGATAAGTGAGAAGGAAATCAGAGACAAAGGACTTCCAGGGCTTCCTTTCAATGTTCGCAGTCTGGAGACAGTCCTTGAAAACTCTGTTCCAGCGTTCAACCTCACCATTACTCTGAGGGTAGTAGATGGAGCTGCGGCAGTGTTTAATGTCCTGAGCTTTCAAGTAAGCCTCGAACTCAGCAGAGACGAAGGAGGAGCCGTTGTCGGTGACAAGCTCAAGGGGGTTACCCTCACGGCTGAAGACGGTAGACAGGAAAGCTATAACAGTAGCAGAAGTCACATCGGACGTGAACGCTACTTCTGGCCATTTGCTGTAATAGTCCACAAGTGTAATAGCAAACCGGCAGTCGGGAGAAGCCAAGGGGAATGGGCCTACTATGTCCATGGCAAGTTTTTCCCAGGCTGCATTGGGAAGGGGCACTGGTTGTAGGGGCGCAGCTCTTGTCTTGGCAGTTTTATCATGCTGGGAGCAGGTGACACACGACTTAATGGCAGCTTCAACATCAGAGTCCATACTCGGCCACCAGTACAGCTCCCTGAGCCTCTGTTTGGTCCTCACTATCCCTTGGTGAGTATCGTGGGCCAGTTGCATGAGTTGTGTTTGGAGTGCTGGGGGAATGACAACACGGTGAGTACCTCGAACCAGATAGCCATCCAGCTCAGCCAACTCTGTGCGTACGTGGTAGAAGGGTAACAGGGCAGAGTCCAGACCTTTTGGAGTACGCGGCCATCCCTTACGCAGGTGCTCAGTCACCTGCTGCATCACAGGACAGTCTCTGTAGGCTGTCTGTAGCTGATCTGTGGTGACAGCTGTAAGGTCAACAGACACAAGTGCAATCATGTCCTCCCCCAGCTCAAGTTGCTCATGAGCAGGTAGGGGCAGGCGTGACAGACAGTCCGCTACAACATTGTCACGACCAGGTTTGTACTCCATAGTATAGTTGAACCACATGAGACGAGCAGACCACCTCGCTATTCTCATACCTGCTCTCCCGAAACCTTTTGTGGACAGGAGTGTTGTAAGCGGGCTGTGATCCGTGCGCAGAGTAAAGTGTCTTCCCCACAGATATGTGCGCCAACGCTCTGCTGCCCACACACAGGCTAGAGCCTCTTTTTCGATGATTGAGTAATTCCGTTCAGTAGATGTAAGGGCTCTGGACGCAAAAGCAACAGTCTTTTCAGTGTCCCCATGCATTTGGGTGAGCACAGCCCCAATGCCATAATCACAGGCATCTGTAGTGACCAGCGTCGGGAGAGTGGGGTCAAACAGGGTAAGTGCTGGGCTTGTAGCGATTAGCTCCTTGAGTCGGGTGAATGCATCCTGTGCAGCATCAGTCCATTTAAACTCAGACCCTCCTCTCAGAAGAGCACGGAGTGGTTCCACCACAGAAGCATAGCAGGGAATGAACTTGGCGTACCAGCCCGTAAGGCCTAGGAAGGAGTGGAGAGCAGTAGCATCCTTAGGAGGCGGAGCTTCTTTGATAGCAGTGACATGTTCCGGGTTGGGACGAATGCCTGATGCAGAAACAACATGGCCCAAATAGCAGAGTTCTGTTTTCCTAAACAAACATTTCTCCATGTTGAGTTTCAGGCCACTCTCGTTCAGGCGGTGCAGCACAGCCTTGAGCCTTTTCTCGTGCAGCTCTGGGCTGTCAGCATACACCACAATGTCATCTAAGTAGCACTTCACGCCATCGAGGCCAGACAACATCTGTGTCATCATGCGCTGAAACGCACTTGGAGCTGAGGCAAGGCCAAATGGAACTTTTGTGAAGCGGAAAAGTCCATCATGGGTGATGAAGCTGGTAAGGTCTCTGCTCTCAGGGTGGAGTGGTACCTGGTGATATGCATTTTGTAGGTCAATGGATGAAAACATGCGTGCTCCCCGCAGTGAATGAAACATCTCCTCAATATGCGGAAGTGGGTGACTGTCCACAACAACAGCTTTGTTAGGCTCTCGTAGATCTGGGCATATTCTGAGCCGGCCTGACTTGCGTTTCACCACCACAATGGGTGAAACCCACGGGGAGGAGTCGATGCGCTCAATCACTCCGTCCTTCTCCAGTCTCTGCAGTTCCTCTGAAACTGCTTCACGCACAGCAAAAGGCAGACGGCGTAGCTTCAACTGCACAGGCTGTACGTCAGGTTTCACCTTCACTTTGTGGACGAAGCTGCTCACCGTCCCTGGTCTCCCTGTGAAGACCGTTGGCTCAGTGCTGACAGTTGTATAGCATACAGAAGATGCAGGGGTTGTCGTCGGCAGCGTGCTGACAGTCACTTTACCATCCACAATCTGAAGCCGCAGAGCAGTGAAGAGATCCATGCCTAATATGGGCGTTCCTGCTGGCACCACATGAAGGTGTGCGGAGGCGCTGATTGTTTTGTATGTTACCTTCAGTTCTAGGCAACCAAGCACTTGTATGGGACTCTTTGTATATGTGGTGAGTCTTCTTTTGGGCTTTGAGAGGGCCACTTGACTGAAGTGCTTTCTGTATATGTGTTCAGGGAGGATAGAAACACCGGATCCCGTATCTACTATCAACTCAGTAGTGATTGTTGCAGGACTGCCCGAAGCCTCTAGGGAAACGCTGCACCTCAGTTTACTCTCCCATGCATTCACATCAGTCTCATCCACTTGCAGCACTGTAACAGTGTCAACACTCTCCGCACTTTCAGTAGTCACCTCTTTTATTTTGTGTGACGTAGATCTGCTTTTGCAAACTTTAGCGTAGTGTCCCTTTTTATCACAGTGCCTGCACATTGCTGATTTTGCTGGGCAATTTGTGTAGTTTGCCAGGTGCTGTGTGGAGCCACACCGGAAGCAGGTCTTACCATCAGCAGCTGTCTTTGGAGCAGGGTGGGACGCAGATGATGAATGCTTCTGTGCATGTCTGTGTTTCCCACTGCGAAACTTGGACCCCCCATGCACCATGCCGACCTCAGCTGCTGACGACCCCTGTTGTGCATTAGCTATTGCTTTGGCCTCAGCGACAGCATGCTCAATCTGCGCAGATAATGTAATGGCCTTCTCCAGTGTTAAATTGTCCTCAAGCAGTAAACGTTCTCTGATCCTTGCATTGTTTGTTTTCTCCACAATCTGATCTCTCAACATATCTTCTGTAAGTGCACCGAACTCACAAGTAGCAGCGAGTTCACGCAAAGCAGCAACATACTGCGCAGTCGACTCACCCACGATTTGAGCTCTCCGTCGAAACTTATTCCTCTCCGCCACAACGTTCAGCTTCGGAACAAAATACTTCTTCAAAGCTTGCAGAGCTCCATCATAAGTATCTCCAACCCCTGGTAGTGTATAAAAAATACGCTGTGCCTCCGCACCAATTGTATGAATGAGCAGGGCGCGTTTCCTCTTGTCCTCCATGTCATCAGCGAGAGCAAGCACGTAATTTTCGAACATGCGAATCCATGTTTCAAAATGCACAGCAGGCTTACCAGGACTCTGCAAAAAAGCCGGAGGTGGCGAAATACCAAGCAGGGCCATATCCTCGTCGCCAATATGTTGTGTTGGAGGCAGTAAAAGTACAAAAGAACGAGGCAGAGAGCGGCAATGTAGGGCTTAACTTCACTGTATTCAGAACACTCTTCTTCACTCGTCACACAAGAACAATCAAGACAATAACGCCCTCTGGTGACATAAACCGGGAATGCATTCAGTGACTATACCACAGTGCTGAACATTAAAAACATATAAAAGCCAGAAGAATTAAAAACATTATGCATCACACGCGCAAGCATGCACACACACACACGCACACACACACACACACACACACACACACACACACACACACACACACACACACACACACACACTCTCCCATTATATGTCACAGAACACAGGAGACATGGCATGGCACTGAGCATCTTGGGAAAACACCACCAGTGGGGCCGTTCACACCAGGAGAAATCGAGGGTCATTGATACTGGGGCTCCAGCACCCGACCTCCGACCCCGCCAGACCAAGGAAACCCGCACACCGAAGTGTGGAGACCCCCAGGCCTGCCGGGACCAGAGGACCCGGGCACAGTAACCCCAACACCAGACCGTGACCAACTCCCGGTGTGAAGGACCCCCCCTGAGGAAACACTGAAATTAAACAGCTAAAACGTGATAAAATATGATACGAAATTAAAATGAAGTACTAAGATAGAATTACAAAGTAAAAATAAGTAAAACAAGTTAAAAGTACATAATAAAATAGAATAAAATTACATAAAAAAAGATGGAATAAGAGGACTAGAAAAGGTCAGTTAAAAGCCTGATTAAAAAGGTGTGTTTTCAACCTCCCTTTAAAAATATCAACAGTCTCGGTCCTGAGGTTCTCTGGCAGGCTGTTCCACAGGCGGGGGCCATAGTGGCTAAAAGCCGCCTCGCCATGAGTCTTGGTTCTAGCTTTAGGAACACACAATAAGGCACTGCCAGAGGACCTCAGGGCCCGCGAGGGTCGATAGGGTAAAAACAGGTCAGTTAAAGCAGAACTTTGCAACTTTTTTACCTCAATAAATGTGTTTCACAAACCCCGTGGGGGTAAACAAAGACTTGTCACGTTGATTCGCCTGTTCCTCCACTCCCCCCGTTGTCTGTGTCCTGAAAACAGCGCTTGCAATTTCAGAGGAGCGGACCGGACTACATCTCGCGAGAACAAACCTGCTTTACGGCACTCATACGGGATTACAAGTATAAAAGCTGTTGGAGTGCGATATCTGTCGTTGTGTTGCAATAGACGATCTTTGCATGATGTGTTGATTGGTTCTAATTTCCGTTTGGTAACTGAAAAATAAAGAGGAGTGGCGCCTCCTCTCGTAGAAACGAGCGCGAGTGAGTTCGCTGCACTGAGCAGAAGTGTGTTTGTTTGTTTGTTGTGTTTGTGAGAGTGTGCGAGGCAGGCATGTCTACGACAGAGGGAGCAACCAGAGGAAGTTCCCGGGCAGCGCGAGGAACTGCCGCTGCAGAGGATTTCACAAAAGCGTGTAAAACAAACATGAAACTCTCGCTAGCGTTAGCAACGCCACCCTTGGGTGCTCACGGATGGCAGAACCAAAAAGACAGAAAAAAAACTTTGTCTAACGAGCGGAAAAAAAGGAAACGGGAGTGGGACCCCCTCTGCACGCGGGGCCGGGGAGGGGGGGTGGGGGTGGGGGTGATGTGGAGGACGTTTACGACAGTGAGCTTTCACAGGAGACCAGTAGGGGGAGCGCTAAAGCAAATCTTCCATAGTTCTGCTTTAAATAAGAGGGCGCAAGGCCGTTAAGACATATTAAAACTAATAAGAGAACTTCAAAATCGATCCTGAAGCGGACAGGGAACCAATGCAGCGTCTGTAAAACCAGTGTAATGTGGGCCCACCCCCTGGTCCTCGTCAGCACGCGTGCGGCTGAGTTTTGTAATAGTTGTAGGTTAAAAATGTTCTTTTTGGGAAGACCAGAGAGCAAGGCATTACAGTAATCTAATCTACAGGAGATAAAAGCATGCATTAGCACCTCTGTTCTGGCCTGAGAGAGAAACGGGCGGACTCTGGCTATATTCTAAAGGTGATAAAATCCAATCTTAGTTATGTTTTTAATGTGTGGAATAAAATTAAGCTCAGAGTCAAGAATCACGCCCAGGTTCTTAACTGATTGTGCTGGTTTAAAATCCCGTAATTTAGGTAAAATTTTCTCTCTCTGACCTTCGGGACCGATAACTAAAACCTCAGAATTGTCCTGGTTGAGCTGCAGGAAATTCACTGCCATCCATGACTTGATGTCTGAAATACAGTTAAGAAGGGTTTCTATTGGCCCTGAGTCACCAGGAGAGGCGATGTACAGCTGAGTATCGTCAGCGTAGCTATGAAAACTGATGCCGTGTCTCCTGATGACGTCCCCAAGTGGAAGCATATGGAGATTGAAAAGTATGGGACCTAAAATTGAACCTTGGGGAACCCCACACCTAATTTCATGGATTCTTGAGGAACAAGTATCCATACTTACATAAAAACATCGATCTGTGAGATAAGAACTGAACCAGTTAAGAACAGTACCAGAGAGGCCCACCAGGTGACTCAATCTGTTTATTAAAATGTGGTGGTCTACTGTGCCGAAGGCGGCACTCAGGTCCAGTAGAACCAACACTGTGAGCTTTTTTATTATCTAAGTTCCACCTGATGTCATTTAAAATCTTCCAAAGGGCCGTCTCGGTACTGTGGTTCACTCTAAAACCAGACTGATGCCTTTCTAAAATGTTATCTATCATTAAAAAGTCATTGACTTGGTTAAAAACCAGTCCTTCTAAAACTTTACTTAAAAATGGTAAGTTGGATACTGGTCTGTAGTTATTAAGAACATTGAGGTCTAAATTGCTCTTCTTCAGAAGGGGCTTCACCACCGCCGTTTTAAAGGCAGTGGGGAAGACACACGTCTGAAGAGAGCAATTCATGATATTTAAAATCTGTTCCTCAAGGAATCCATAAAGTGATTTAGAAAGTGGTGTGGGGATGGGATCTAAAAGGCAGGTTGTTGATTTTACTTGGGAGAAAACTCGACCAAGAGTCCTCGCATCAACCAGGTCAAAACTGTCCAGTGTTTCCTCAGGCATGGACAACGGTTCAGCTGTGTTCACTGATAAAACCTGTTGGGGTAAAAGACTAGACCTGATGTCCATGGTTTTAGCTCTGAAGGGGTCTGCAAAGTTCTCACAGAGAGCGTCTGTTGGTTCCTTAAAAGCTTTATTAAAATTAGTGCCAGTTAAAATGTTGAAGGTGGAGAAAAGGAACCGGGGGTTGTCTTTATTCTCTGAAATAAGTTGAGAGAAGTGGGAAGTTCGGGCCTGTTTAACTGCATTATTGTAAATTTTGAGTTGTTGACGTAAAATCTGGTGATGTACAGTCAACTTGGATTTCCTCCACCTTCTTTCAGCACTCCTGCAGTTTCTTTTCAGTTTATTGATTATATCATCCTTCCTCCACGGGGGTTTAGAATGGCCCTTGATAGTTTTAGTTAAAAGTGGAGCTACTGAGTCCAGGCTGGACTTCAGTTTACTGTTGAAATCATCAACGATAAAATCACAAGATGCAGGTAAAATCGCTGCAGGAGTGCTTTGTAAAATCTCTGTAAAATCTGCAGCCACTTCAGAAGTAAGGTAGCGTCTCCTCACTGTTCTCACCGGGGCTTCCTGCTGGTTGAAACTGGTGATGTTAAAAAACACACAGAAGTGGTCAGACACAGCCAGGTCAACAACAGAGGACCGTGGGTTATAACCAGGTCCAGGGTGTGTCCTCTGTCGTGAGTTGGCTGTGTGTTGGCTGTGTGTTTAAAATCTAAACAGTTTAAAAGGTTTAAGGAAGCCTCACACGGACAAAAGTGTGACAAACGAGGAAAGCTGGCTGTACCCGGGGCGCGACCGTGTTCTCACCGCATGTAGATCGAGCCGGTGCCGACCTCGGACCTCCTCCTCGAAGGGGCCCCGGCTGGGCCCAAAAGTAAGTCGCTCCAACGTGAAAAACGTGTTCACACTGTCGCTACCGGCTCCACCACATCATTTATGTCCAAAGGCGTAATTTACATAGGGTTGGTGGGTTATGAAAACCCACTTGTGGTGAAATCTTGTCCCACCACCACACTGCCGACGATTTTTGTGTTTGTTTTTTGTTTGTTTAAATCGGAGGCAGAGTGAACGCAGCAGCTGCCTTCTCTCCGGCCAGAGGCGCCGCTACACATAGGGTCCTGAGCTAGCTGAAGGGGGCCCCGAGGGACGGCTGACATCAGTGAATTTCAATGACAAATTAAGGGCGCCACACTAGACGCTGCAATGACAGCGTGTCGAAGACCCCCCGTATGGGGCCCTTTCCGAGTACTCACCGGTTTGGCGGATATCAGCGTCTGGAACGTGCCTAATGTTCTACTACCCGGCTTGCATCAAAGCAGGGCCGGTTGCAGGCATAGGCGAACGAGGCGGCCGTCTAGGGCGCAGTGTGGGGGGCGCCGTGGCTGTACAGGGGGCGCACCGACGCTCCATGTTCCGAGTTAGCACTTCTCTGTGCCGTTCCGCCACTCCGTGCGCGCACCGCACCGCTCGGCATCGCTCGGACTCGCCAACCCCCCCACACCCGCAACTCTCGGCAACGCATGAAAACCCATGTGGAATAAATCCCAGCTACGCCACTGTTTATGTCGAGCCAAATGCTTTGGTGTGACCACAGCCCAAGACTCCAGATCCTTGTCCTCAATAATCAATGAGCAAAGGAAGGCAAAACCATCTTGTCATGAATTGACTGGGTGCTTTGTGACTGCTTTAAACAGAGCAGACAGTTCTTCTCGGATAAAAAAAACTACGATCCATGAAACAGCTTCCTGCTGCAGGGTGATTACCATGACCACAGCACAAGGACACGTTCAGTGGTCAAACGTTTAATGTGAGGGCTGAAGCATGAATCAAACAGTCAGAACACAAAAAAGTCATGAAAACTCACGAGCCAAAGATTTGAAAACCACATGAAATAATCAATTCTTTCAAACTGATTGTGCAATTTGGTATGCAGCTCAAGAGATAACAGCAATACCACCGAATACCAGTTGGGGCAGTGTTGTGCAGTTTACTGCTGGTCAGGGCGACTCAGCACTGGTCCTTGTGGCCTGCAGTTCTGCACGTTTTGGGTTTCTCCCAGTTGCAGCTCATGGCCTGTGGATCATGTGTGAACTTGGAAAAACACACAGTTGTCAGATTCCTTAGAAGAAACACTATCAAAAAGTGAGCCTGGAAAAAGCATATCTGCCATTATCTGGCCTGAGCATCTGGACGAAGAGACTATTAAAAAGAAAAAAGAAATAAGTGGTTGAAACGTTTTTTTTTTTGTGTTACATTGGCCTCAACATCCATAAAAACACCAATGAGACCAAACGTGGTGACACTGGTCTGACCTCCAGTGGTGTCACTACTGAACTGAGGCTTCTTTTAACTTTAACTTCTGCACCTTTCTCCACAGCAGCCTGTTTTTCTGATTCTATCCATAAGGCTGAGCTTACTAAATGATATAAAAATAGCTCTTTTGGCGCAGAAGTGTTGGAATGTTTGATTGTAAGGTTGAAAAATATGTATTCGCCCAAGTAATCCGTGGATCAGAAAAAAGTTGTTCAACTATTTCATCTTTCTCTGTGTTGTGGGCGCAGCCAGAAAATTGATGAATTTTTGGACTTGGATTGAAACTTTCAGGAAATGACACTTCACAATATGGATCTGCTGGCCTGGTGCACACTTCAAAACACACAGAACGGTATAGATTGAATTGAAGAACAGTGCGTACATACTCCTTGTATTTCTTAATAAGGTCATTCATCTCTTGCTGGTAGACTCTCGCTGCTTGAATGGCTCTGGATCCAGCTGCCCCCTGTAGTCGATCCTCGTGGATCAATACCTGGGTGTGGAAAGCAGCTCCGTTCACCCACTGCTTTAGAGACCGAGTGTTCATGTGTCCGTCCACCAGCATGGAATTCTTTAGTAAAGACAAATACACAGTTTGACAGTATTAATACATATGCCCAAAGACTGAAAGCTTGGGATCATCTTTCAAATACAGATTAAAGAACCTGACTGGTTTGCACCTTGAGCCGTGTGAGCTGGACACTGAGATCAGACTGTATTTGCCGGGTTGACTCTAACTGAAGCTGTGGGTTCCTCACGTTGAACTGCAGCTGTCTTAGATACTCCTCCATCAGGTCTCGGACCTTCACAGACGACAATAAGAGAATTGAAAATTACAGAATGTAATTCACCAAGTTGGTGAGAAATCCTGAACATGAATAATGTAGCTCAGACATATGTGACCATAGTAGAACAATCCTGAAGTCTCTGGGTGGAAAACTGTGTTTTATATGAATATTTAAAACTTTTACTGTATTTTCGGTGTCTGTTTATGGAGCCACTGAAAGTGCAACTTTTTGAAAACCCTCCAACTCCATGAAAATGAATGAAAACACAACTTTTTAAAACCACCGACACTGTAAATGCACCCCTCAGCGGTATTAAATAGTTCTTCTAATTCAGAAGTAGATTGACAATAACAATAGCAGCCTCCAGAGTGTCACGACATCCCGTCCATATTCTCCTGGGACTTAGTTTTGTCAAGTAAACCATAAAAATTCAAATTGTTAATGTTTATGGTGTATTACTCTCTGTGTGTTTGTGTATGGATGCACTACAGAAACAACCAAATAGAGGCCTGTAATATCAAGTACATTGTTAGCGTCTCTGCCATTTCTGTGTGTAACCCAGTAGTTATTTTGATTTATTTGTCTTGTTTTTTTTATTTCTATATTGTTCTATTTGATTTATATCTGGTGTATTTGATTCTCGTGAGCTACCAGTATGCACGCATGTGATTGGTTAGAGGAGCGCATGTCCCGCCCCTTCGCGGAAGTGCTGGAGTGACGGCAGGAGCTCACATGTGCGCTGCCGTGCCGAAAGCTATTAACATCTTTGGAAAAAGAAACAAGTTAAACTGCTTGTTATCCCTCGGGTGGCTGGAGGAAGACCTCTACCTGAGTGAATGGATGATTCTTGGACCTGTGCGTCAGGAGTTGTTTTGTTTCAATTGAGCGTGAGTCTTGGTGAGTGCTGGAGCTGAGCTAAAGCAGCTAACTCTATTAGCCACACAATTGACACAAGGCACTTAACAAAGCATCTCATTTTACTCTTAGTTTCATTATATTTTTGAGTGTTGAAGTTATAATTAATTGTAGATGCATTATACACTGATGATCTGATAAGGAAAAGATATAGGAAGAATTTAAGTTTTGTTTTCACTTTGGATATATTCTTTGTGTGAAATATTGTGTTCAGTTCTGTTTTTTTATGATTGGTATTGAATGTGAAAGTGTGTTTGTGCTGTTATTCAGTTCATAATTTATGCATTGAAGAGTCAAAAAAGTGTTTAAATACTAATTCATGAAGTTGAAATGGATTTGTTGGTTAAAAATGGGATTAAAAACTGTTCTATTAAGAGAAGAAACTACAGTAAAAGGTGAAGATGGATAAATAATTCATTGGATCACCGTTATGTTGCAAGAATGTGTGACAGATTTTCATTTTATTTCATAATGGCCATAAAGAATTGTTTCTATACAGGCTCGGTTTTTTGAAACTTTCAGAAACCTTTGGATGTTTGAGAATTGGATTCTCCTTGACGAAGGAGATGGCGAGCCCCAGCGAGTGACCAGAACCCTCCTTAATCCAAGAAGCAGATCAAGAATTCCTGAGGGTGGGAATCCTTCATCACCCAGCGAGCAGAGGATGTGTGGTAGGATCGCCCAACCACATCTGACTATTCCGACTGAACTTAAGAGCTCTTAGACTTGACTTTTGACTGAAACTGAACTGAACAGATAAACCAGGATCTAAAGGAACACTGAACTGAACATTTGGCAGGAAATTTCCATCCCCGTTTGAGAACATTTTATTTTTTGAGGAACTGATTTTGATATGGCGATACAGTGATTGTTTTTGTTGATGAGATGGTTATGTTTTTGTTAAAGAATTGAGCCATGCACTGAATCTATGTTTTCTACTTCATATAAAGTTCATTGTTATTCAAGTTCAATCATTTTGTGGCTCCATTTATTCATAGTGAATATTCACTTCTCTTTTAAACCCTCCTCTGAACCTAGTTTCTGGTCCTTGTAATCAGTTAACCCAGGTGGGTTACATGTGTCAGTGGATTTCTAGGAAATGGCACATCTTCAAAACATAGTTGTGTGAATGTGAATAAGAGTTGTGAAACACCAAACTATATTTTGTGATTGATTGAGAGCTGTGGATTAGCAGCTGTTCACTCAGTCGTATTTCAACCTTGACTGGAGATGATGAGGAATTGTAGTGTATTTATGATTTTAATCAGGTTTCATTCTCAAATTGAACATTTGCTTGCTGCATGATCAACAGAGTACTCAACATTTACTCGAAGTTATTGTTTGTTCCTGAAATTCATGAGATTTGGGCAAAGAAGAAATCCCACATGAATGATTAAATACAAATTAATTAATCAGCTGATTCTGTTTATTTAGGGAAAGTTTTAACTTTTCCAACTGAAGTGCTGGTCAATTATCATACTATGTTGTGTGACAAGCTCAAAATATGCGTTTATTACTGCGAAGACTTGAAAGTTCTCACCTCTCTGGCTTTCTCCTGGGCAAACACCCTCTCTATCATCTCAGCTGTTCCCAGGGTCTGTTTATGCATGCCCTTTCCAACTATCTCCAAGATAATGGAAAGGACGAGAGCCCCCAGTCCTACAGCATGAGGCACCGCTGCAAAGCCACTCAATGCTTGACCCAGACTTGCGACAGGATTTCCAATATCTGTCGGTGTCACTTTATACAAGACCTGGTCTCTGTAAGCAATCAGCTCTGCATTCGAGTTGAGTCCAGAGAATCTCTGCAGGGAACTGAGAGGAGATGTCGGTTTGTTAGATATTTGCATCATAATTACTTTCATTGGAACATTAATTATGCAGCTTTGACATGTCTTTGTGCAAATTGTGGTCAAAATGTGTCAAAATAATTAACAAAATATTTTGTTAAACCTAAAATGGACAGATGTTTTTTCTAGATTTTTTTTTTTTTTCTCTTTTGCCAACTTTCCAACCTGTCAATTCCAAAACCCTCCCAGTGGTCTGGAGACAGCAGTGCATTGACATATCTGGGGTAGTTGAGTGGCGGCCTTTGATATGAAAGCTCGTGCCCTATGTTGATCTCCTCTTCCTCTTCTTGTCGTCGTAGAGGAAACTAGAACCAAAGAATCGTCTCTTTAAACAAATTATTTTGTGCTACTGAACAAATAAGACAAAAGACCTTCATTCAACTTGTTGCACATGTAGCCCCTCTATTCCTCATATACTTATGGGGGAGGGCCCCTGAGTTCGATTAAACTGATTAATTTTTTTAATGTGCTTGAGTTGTATTTTTTTTAAACTTACCAGCTGAATCAAATAGAAAAAAGAATTTAATGACCAGCCGTCACTCTCTCAAGTTTTATCACAACCAACTTTGTATTAAGCCTTTTCCCACAAATTATATCAAACAATGAACAATGAATAGATTGTGCCCTCTCCCACAGTCAACCAATTACCAATAACGTCCGTCAAATGCAAAAGAAAAACTCAGTGGGCCCACACTCACACGCACACACAGACCTCAAATAAAAGTTCCGATGCAGGCCTGAAGCGATGCTCGTGATTGGTGTGTCCTAAAACTGGATGGCCGCTTCACTCTGAAGAGCAATGAAAATAAAAGTTGGTACCTTTTGTGCAAAGAACTGTCTGATGGACACCAGCCTTTGGTCTTGAGTGCAGGATGCAGGTCTGAGCCGGATGCAGGCCTCTACAGACTGCAGGCCTCAGCACTGTGCAGGCCCAGGCTCCTTCACCCCCCAGCCGGCTGGCAGCAGCAGCCCAGTGACAGTCAGGAGCAGACAGGGACAACTCCTCAGCTTCCTCGTGGAAAACACCACTCTGCAGCCTGATTGTACTCACTGTTTTAGTGACAAACTTGGCTGAAACTCCATTCTTTGATCAGCAACAAACACTAATCCAAAGATAATCCTGCACATGCGCACATTTCACCTCTTCTCACCCGGCCTTTTTCTCTATCTGTTCCTTGCTGCTCCTTAACCAAACTGGTTCCTACTACCCTCAAACAACCCAGTCTCACGGCAATTCGTGCTATGAGTCACGTAAATTAATCTATTGCATCGTGTCCGGGAGCACGACTTGCACAGTTTTTCGTGTCCCACGTCACTCTTTTTAAACTAATAAATTTCAATGAGAGTCGCCTGGCCACGCCCCCCTCGCGATTAAAAGAGGCATAAACTGTTGTTTCTTTTATCCAGACACTCAAATAATAGCCAGTTTTACTGTTTTATTGCCCTGTCCACGCTGAAGGGAACTTTAAAGATGTGTGCACCCACATAGCTGAACAGGAACATGCTGGAAACATCGCGATAGTGTCCATTCAAATATAAAAGGGGAGAAAAAAAATTATCCATTCTCTCTATGGTGGAAATACATATTGGCGATCTACGTGGTTACATTCTCAGTTCAAATGTTAAATGGGCTGGTTATTTCTAATCCATATTCTGTATTTCCAACAGTTTCCTGTACTTAAGTATAATGCTGCGTTCACACCGGACGCGTCGCAAGCGTCGTGAGCGGCGCTTTTCTATGCAAAGTCTATGGTGGACGAGCGTCGTGGAGCGGTGGGCGGCGGGGCGGCGCATCAGGAGCGTCATGAGCTTCGCTTTTCGAGCGTTTCGAGCGTCGATGCCCACGACCCACGTCCCCGGCGTCGTGAGCGTCGCTTTTTGAGAGTTGGGAAAACTGAACTTTCGATGCGCTGCCGCTGAGCGTCAACCAATCAGAGACGATCCCTCCGCTGCTACGTCACTACAAGTGAACCGAGGACCGATGCGGGCCGGCCAGTGTTGCGAACTTGACGACTTTCTCGCTAAATCTGGCGACTTTCCAAAGGCTCTTGGCGACGATTTTTTTGTCAAAAGCAACTAGCGACAAATCTAGCGACCTTCTCTGGTGCTCTGGAGACGTGACAGGACGTCTCGTTGCTGTCGTCAATGAGCAGCGGATGCTGCGTGAGCCCCTCCCCCGTCCCAAAGCTCTCACAGCGGTCAGTTTCACGCAGCGCTCCCTGCTGCAGTCAGAGCAGAGAGGAGCAGAGCAGCCAATAGCGACTTTTCCGACGACGACGCGGTCTAGCTTTATTTAAAAAAATAAAGCCAAGCCGCTCTCCTGATGCGATCCGCCATAGCTGGAAACAGAAATCAGCCTTCCGCGCACCAATAAACTGACGTCAAGAGCGTCGCGAGCGTCAAGAGCTTTGTGACCACCTGGTGTCAAGCGTCGTGCTTGAAGCGTCACAAGCATCAGCTTCGAGGCGTCCCAAGCATCGACGACGCCCGCGACGCGTCCGGTGTGAACGCACCATAAGAAGTGAATGTTAATTTGTTAATGTTGGAGAACCTAAACACAATCTTTAGCCCAGAACCCTAAACAGGCATTTGTCTAACGTTCCTTTATTTTAACAATCAATCTTGTGTCCACATATTTAGCAAATAAATAGGATTGTTAGGGATGGAAGGTCCCCCTTTTTAAAAAGTACGAGTACTGACCGTTGGAGAGAGAGAGAGAGAGAGAGAGAGAGAGAGAGAGAGAGAGAGAGAGAGAGAGAGAGAGAGAGCTGCCCTAGCAACCGTTGCTAGCGACGACAATAGTGGCAGCCTCATTTGCATATTGCTTAGCTCTGACTGTGATGTCATCAGACAGCTTCAAGCTGCAGCTTGGTCTGGTTCTCCTGTCACAACTACCAGAAGCCCCCAGTGGAGCAGCTGCTAGAGCACAGACAGAGCCGTTTTCGAGTCAAAAGTTCACGTTCACTGAAGACCCATTCAGAGTGAACAGCGACAGCACCGACTGACGAATTAGTTAGCAGATTTGAGTTTTGTTCAGCACATTTGAGTTTTGTTCAGCACATTTGCGGAAATGACTGACTATCAGCATCCCAGGGGGAGAGGAGGATTCCCCAGGAACCCCCGCCATCGTAATCAATGTCCTCCTGAGTTTTTAGAAATGCGCGCTCATATTGATGAGCTCATTCGGACGGTTACAGACCGCGAAATGAAGATTCTGGACTTAAAAAATGAGCTGAGGGAGAAAACAGGAAAATGTGAGGATTTTCTTGAAGATCAGAAGGAGCTGATGAAAAGAACTGGCCAACTGGAGGAGGACCAGGGAAAGATAAACCAGGAGAGGCAACACAGTGAAGACAAATCAGTGAAAGAGGAGCTTCACAAGATGTCTGAACTGCTGCAGGCAGAGAGAACGAAGGCGACCAGGGCCGAGACAGATAACCTCACACTCCAGAAGCACATTGGAGGCTTCAAAAGAGAAGTGGATGAACTGAAGGGGAAGCTGAGAGACTCAGACTTGATGCTGTCTCAGTATAAGATGGAAAATAGGAGGATGTGTGCAATGCTGAAGAAATCATCCGAGCTGCTGGCTGACCGAGGAAAACAGGAACTGCAAAAAGAACAGGAATGGAAAATGAAGCATGAAGTTCTTGAGAAGAAGCTGGAGCAGGAGGTGGAGGAGAGGAAGAGGGTGGAGAATGAGATGTCATTGGCTGAGAAGTCCCTCCGTGCTGAGATGGAGTCCCTCCAGTCTGACACAGAGACGCTCCGGTCTGACATGGAGACCCTCCAGTTTGAGAAAGACAACCTCCGGGCTGAAAACAAGAGTCTCCAGGAAGAGATGGAGACTCTCCAGTCTGAGAAAGACAGCCTCCGGGCTGAAAACAAGAGCCTCCAGGAAGAGATGGAGACCCTCCAGTTTGAGAAAGACAGCCTCCGGGCTGAAATGGAGAAACTCCGCACTGAGAAGGAGAGCCTCCGGGCTGAGAAAGATAGCTTCCAATCTGAGAAGATCAGATTACAGGAGGCCAACAGGGTTTTAGAGGAGACAATTCAGGCCAAGAAAGAGAAAAAAAGAGGCTTCTGGAGGCGTCGAGGCAAGAAGAGACACAATGGAGAGAAGAAGGTGGAGAAAAAGAAAGTTGTCTCTGAAGAGACAAAAGATTTCGATGACAACTGGACAACTGAGGGCACGATCACAGCTTCACAGACCGAAGCATTCAAAGATTTGGAGGCGCTGGCAACAAAACAGGACACCAAGAGGGACCACAAGACCGACGGGCACAAGGGTTTCTGGAGAAGGCTGTTTCAGAGGAGGAAGAAGAGTGACCTTGGTCAATAAGAGGAGGGAGGCTGCTGCTGGGGGGCCGGCGCTTCTACCATCCAAGACAGACACAAGAAGTTTACAACAGTAACATCGATGGGGCCATTACACTGTTAAAATCCGAGGGCGCATAAGGGATCTGCACACAGAACTGAAGAGGAACTTCACACCGGCTGTATTTCCACTGGATACATTTTACTGACGGCTGGATTCAACCTGCAGCCACAACAGATTTATTCCAGTGGGGGCTAAAGCTTGTAGCTGCTGCTGCGTCATGCAATGCTTCTGCTCCGCATCTGCTAGCATTTTCACAATGCTTTACTTTCACATGCAGACATTGTGAAAATGATAGCAATGGCAATTTGCATTGGACATGTGCACACAGCTCCTCTGCAGCTGCAGGTGCTGTGGTATCCCCACAAAAAAAGAGTCAATTTGAGCATTAAATAGAAAAAAAAAATCAATAAATAAAATAAATATTAAAACGCAAGTGTTTATCTTGTCAAAATGTGTGATCACTTGGATTTCAGCAAGAAAAATTCTCTCCAAAATGCATTGGAGCAGATGGGAGTCGCAGTCGAGTGTGCTTCTCCTAAATTGCACCTAAATTGAATAAATTAATAGCTCACAGTATAAGCCGTTTTCACCTGTAACATAATTGCAACAGACTCCATCTAATCTGACACACTGACCCAAGCAACAATGTTCTACCTCTGTTTTGCAGCTGCAGCGTGTTACACTGTACTTTCTTAAAAAAATATTCAAATGTGCAGTATGAGCTTTAAAAAACTCTTCACAAAGTGATAAAAGCATATTGTGTCCCTTTAAAGGTTTTCCTCGGCCACAATGCACGCGACAGAAATAAAATACCGAATTTTTAACTTGCCAGCACCGATTGGCTTCTTTCACGAGGATCCTGTCGTCTCGGTGGAGCACGGAGCAGAATGAAAGACCAATGAGGATCTCCCGTCAGCACGAGTACGAAAAATGACGGACAATGCTCGGGCTGTACTCGGATTCGGCAAAAATGCATCATCCGTAATGAGTACTCGATTATTTTGTTGTTTTTTATGACTCAAAACCCTGGTGGAAGCTAATCAGCCACCTTCCACAACGTTCCAACCACATGAGGAGGTCGCTCAGTGGCCTTTGCAGCATCATTTTGCAAGGACTCATTGATCAGTTAAAACAAGCTTGGAAATGGAGACTCGCAGCTTATAAAGTCCTGCCTATTGGCCCCCATCTTTATTGCTGTTGAAATGCCCTCATGGTGGACTTTAACGGGTTGCTAATGCTAACTGGCAACCGTTTGGAGAAAGTCTGGAGATGCCTTTGAAGAGTGCTCATTATCTGCAGCCAGGATGATTAAATTGAATTTAGGCGACTACTGATACATCAGAGGTGTCTTTCAGATCAAGCAAACTACAAGGAGAATTGTTGCTGTTTATATCAAAGTAGAGTGAATGTTCATTGCTTGTAGGGATGGGTACCTTTCACATCTGAATCGATACGATACCGATACTCGGTACCTGCGAATCGATACCAGTATTTTTCGGTACCTGTTTTCGATACTTTTTTTTTTTTTTTTGGGGGGGGGGGGGGGGGGGGGGGGGGGGGAATATGCATTTGGTAATTAAAGTTATTTTGTATATTTAAAAAAATAGTCAAAACTTCGGAATTTTCAACATTTATGCTTCAATAACATCAACTGAAATAACTCCAACATAGAACTTGAGAAAAATGTGTGTAGGGATAAAGTAAAAAATTTAAATAAATAACAATAATAAATAACATAATAAAAATAGACTCAAAATAAATAGCTGTATGAAATGTTTCACATTAGCAGCACCAGGCACCTCTACAGTAAACAAACACTCAAAGGTATGGACTCTATGCACAACTTCAGGAGGCTCCTTGTTTCCTGTCTTTCATGATAGGACGAGCTGATTAATGCAGGTGTGTCTGACCTCTGGAACAGCTTCAGACACACCTGCATTAATCAGCTCATCCTATCATGAAAGACAGGAAACAAGGAGCCTCCTGAAGTTCAGGAAGTGGCTGAGTGTTGCATAGAGCCTATACTGGAGGATCAGAATTGTATGGTTCCAACTCGTGATTAGGCAGTCATAATGCCAATCAAAAGCCCCGTGGGACCGCTTTTGCAGTGATGACATATCATGTCGAGTCGCCGCCTCGATGCGCGCTCTTGTTTCGAGCCGCGCATGCGCAGAGCATGTTTAGGAAGTGACATGCAGCGGGACGCGACCATCGCAGAAGCAGAAGCGGCTTGTCCCTCCCTGCGAACAACTCTCCGAACAGGAGCGGGGTGGCCATCGGGAGGTTTCCCGAACGGCCGGTGTGTTCCCCCCCCCCCACCCCCCCCCCCCACCCCCCCCCCCCCCCCCCCCCCCCCCCCCACCCCCCCCCCCCCCCCCCCACCCCCCCCCCCCCCCCCCCCCCCCCCCCCCCCGCCTGCTCTCACGGCCCGTGTGCGTGTCCGCTCTCCCGGTATATTATATATTTGCTCCCGGTCTGCGAGTCAAAACACTCCGAAGATTTTGGACCCACGTAACCGCGTCTTCTGCTCTTGCCGATGTATAATGTCAAGGTGCGTTCAGGGTAAAAAAAAAAAAAAAAAAAAGGTGCGTTCGGGTACCAAAATGTGGTACCGACGGATTTCCCGTGAATCGATACTCGGTACTTCAGCGGGAATTCAGTCGGTACCAAAAAATTACCGAAATTCGGTACCCATCCCTAATTGCTTGTTGCTTTTTGCTGGAATCACCTCCTCCCGGTACCGAGGTTCAAGGGTTTGAGTCTATACACCTGCCAAGACGAAAGTTTGAATTCTGCAGGGTCCTGGAGAGTGAATCGTTGGGTTTTTACCAGCTGATGTCTTCTGCTGTGGAAAACAATCAGACATTAAAGGCAAATTAAAGGAATTCATTTCAGTTTTATTTCTATAGCTCTGAATACAAAACAGCCTTGTCACAGCACTGAGAAAAACTTGACTGAAGAGAGAGAGAGAACTACAGCGTACACACTGCATGACAGAAGCAGAACGACAGCGACATGAAACAGTGATGAGTGAAACATGGTGAGTGAGAGACGCCAGTGTCACCTCCCAGCAGTATTCACCGATTTAGACCAAATAAAACAACCGATGTTTGCTCTGCGTTCACAAGCAGAAAGTTACGCTTCATTCAGGCTTGAATGTCTTTCATACAAGCTTCTGATTAGTGGAATAAGCACCAAAAAGGATGAATAAATGGTCGATCGGTAAACGGAAGACTGTAATCCACATCCAGTGGAAAGTATCCAGTCATACTCAATGGAAGTTGATCTGCAGGAGCTCAGACGAGACCACTTCCCGGGACTTCGTGTGCTTTCCTCAGTGTCATAATTAGAGTTTATCAAAATGTACACAAGCAACAACATATGCATTCATATTATAGTACTTTTCCCCTCAAATATATGGAAGCATGCAAGCATTAGAATAAGAATATTAGAAATCAAATTAATTCCCACAAAACCAGCTTCAAGCCCTCCCGGTGAATATCGGTCAGATAAATGAAGAATCAGAATTTTGTCAGGGTTCTGCAACCTTTAACGGGGCTGTATCATGCAAAATTCACTTTTTGTACGTTTTAACCTTGTTATATAGTTATGTACTCACCAAAAACACCCCCAAAGCATTTTTTTTTTCCTTCGTGCCTGCATGTTTGAGCTTTTCTTGTTTTTGTGCTGCTCAGAGAGGCAGCCCCTCCCGCACCCGTGAAAATGCTCTGTTTTCCCACGTTCAGGTCACACGGAGAAGATGGCTCCCCTGAGCCCCCCTCCCGCAGGCCCTCGGCAATCAGCGTTGCCGCTTTTTTCTACCTCTGATTACGGAGATAAACTTTAACCACCGTCTGAAAGCAACAGTCAAGCAAGAGCAAGAGTCTGAAGGGTCTGCGCTTGGTGAGTTTCTAACAGGAAAAGACGTTTTCACGTGTATTTCCGTGTAGAGAAGCTAGAGCTAAAGAGCTAAAGCTAACCCTTAGAGACGCCAACGAAGCGCTGATTGGTTGAAGTACGCTGTCAGTCAAAGTCCACAGGGGGAGAGGTGGGATTTTCAGTGAAACAGAGCGTTTTCTCTTCCGGGTTTCAGAATTAGCCCCAGAAAATCTTTTATTTCACACAAAATCACTTTTCCTTTGCGCCAAAAATAAACTATTACCATGTTAATGCTTTTTCTGGGGTTTGGACTAGCTAAAAAAGCATGATACAGCCCCTTTAAGAAAAAAAAAAAAAAAAAGCTATTGTCGTCGCCTTAAACCAAATAAAATAAGATTTAAATCCTCTGTCTTCTCGTACAAAATGCTGTCAGTTCTTAATTCCTGATGTGTTTTTAACTAACGGGGATTTTTGAAAGCAGCTTAAAGACAAAGAACAAAATCCTTGTGATATTTATTCCTGCTATATGAAGCTGTGATTGAATTCTTCCTGGTTTGTGTGTTGCTTTCCAGGAATTGCTGGTTGTAGAAGAAGTGGAGCGCTTTGACCAAGTTTACAAAGAAAAAAATGAAATATGTCAAATACAAATTTGCATGGGACTGAAAGGTATTTTTACCAAATAATAATGCTTGAAAAAATAGTTGAAAGGGGAAATTGAACACATATAATCCATGCAAAATTGGATTACGATATCCCAAAAGCCAAACCTGATGGATGATTTATGTACAACTGCATTAAAACCATTGAAGGTTATGCTGAGTGTTCTGTTGAGTTCAGTGTTGAGGTAAAAAGATGATCCCCCGCAAGTACGAGTACTGACCGTCAGCTACTTGGTGAAATCAAGTTATTATACGAGTTCTTAATAAATGCCATAAAGCAAGTAAAAGATAAGTTTCAATAAAGTGGCTGTGATACTCGTGTGTGTGTGTGTGTGTGTGTGTGTGTGTGTGTGTGTGTGTGTGTGTGTGTGTGTGTGTGTGTGTGTGTGTGTGAGAGAGAGAGATAGATTTCGTTTTTTAAAACACACTTTATTCACATTTCAAAAAATCCTTTACATTTCCATAACCATTCTCATGTTCACAAGTAGTTAATCAGTTCTCATATCAGGATCGGTCACAGACTCCCTCCATGGTTTAAAGCCTGCATCAGTCCCAGCAAACAGAATCCTCGACATGAAAAAAAGAAGAGTCATGGTAACTTGCATTCTGTCTGTTCCTTTAGCTCTTTTCTCACTCTCTGCACCAGCTTTTTCAGTCTGTATTTTTCCCGGTCCGTCAGCTCCCCCGTTCCTTTATACTTTATGTTGACTGTACCAAAATAAGCAAAATCCTCCAGATCTGAGAAGTAGTCCTCCACCTTAACACCTTTTTTATTCTTGGTTTTTTCCAAGAAACTCTTCATTGCTATTGTCCCATAACAACCCAGTCTCACGGCAATTCGTGCTATGAGTCACGTTAATTAATCTATTGCATCGTGTCCGGGAGCACGACTTGCACAGTTTTTTCGTGTCCCATGTCACTCTTTTCAAACTAATACATTTCAATGAGAGTCGCCTGGCCACGCCCCCCTCGCGATTAAATGAGGCATAAACTGTTGTTTCTTTTATCCAGACACTCAAATAATAGCCAGTTTTACTGTTTTATTGCCCTGTCCATGCTGAAGGCAACTTTAAAGATATGTGCACCCACATAGCTGAACAGGAACATGCTGGAAACATCGCGATAGTATCCATTCAAATATAAAAGGGGAGAAAAAAAATTATCCACTCTCTGTATGGTGGAAATACATATTGGCGATCTACGTGGTTACATTCTCAGTTCGAATGTGTTCAATAGTGAGCAAAGTGACATAACAAAGCGAGTTTGACCGGGGAGGAACGGACATGCAGCGCAGGAAGTAGCTACGACTGGTTACCGGCTGCCGACAGCTCAGCCGCGGGCAGCCGGTTCCGCTGCTCCGCTCGTCGCGGGCGGGCGGGCGACTGGGCTGTGCAGCCGCGCACCGGGCTCCCCGGTTGGGAGACTGGAGGACAAATTGTGTGATTCTGGTGACTGACAGGTTAGAAGTGGACAATGTGCCTGGAGCTTAATGTCGCCGTTCTGCGTGCACCGGCTAGCTTAGCTACAAGCACGCAGGCTCTGTCTGCTCACGTGACCTAACCGCAATGCATCATGGGAATCGTAGTGAAAAACAAGACAGGTGGTCCGATATGCACAATAACCCGCCGCGTGCGTCTCATATGCACATCTGTTCGGCAGGTTTATGCACCAGATCATCCGTGCTTCCACATCTGCCCGGGACGCTGCGCCAAAATCATCTTATAGACTGTTAGTGGACAAAAACCATTCATCCAGAGAGCGGGATTGTCGGTATCGCGAGAACACAAGATCTCGCGGGAATAGCAACATTAGCAGTCACACAGTTGCTGGCAAATCACAGAAATAAATCCAGATCGATGTGTTTCTTCACACTCAATTCATAAGACACGCATTACCCTTTACCAGTAGCACATGTTCAGCTGTTCATATGGTTTATTGGCGTTCATAAGCTCATAAACGTAACCCTACGTTCAAACCCCATAAGGAACTACAAAATCGGTGACGTCATCACATAGACTTGCATCATTCCCGCCATTACAATTTGTACTTCTATCTTCAAAATACCCCTTATCCCTAAGTAGAAGAGTAAAACATACAAAATAAGTACATTGAGGGGTTTGGCAGCACGATCCAGAACCATGGTTTCAGCACGTCGAGACCCAGTTCCAGCTGAGAGGCATCACGACTGATGAAACACGGTACTATTACGTGGTGGTGGCTCTGGATTCGTCCACCACCTGCCGTGTGATGGGGTTCCTGTGGGATCCGCCAGCCCAGGACAAGTACGCCGCCCTGAAGACGCAGCTCCTCCGTTTGTTCCAGCTGTCGAACGCAGAGCACGCAGAACGGTTGTTGACGGAGTTGATGGAGAGCACGTTGGGGTCTGGCGACACATCATTCCTCTTCGTTCACCTGTTCCTGTGTCAGCTGGAACAGGTTAGAAGTGGACAATGTGCCTGGAGTGTTCTGAAAAACAACCTGAACATAGTGGTGCAACCTGGAGATATCGACAGGACCCATCGCCTCGGTCCCAAAAACACCAGGCGGGACAAACCACGGGGAATTATCGTCAAGTTTGCCCACTATAATCTCAGAGACAAAGTTTACAGGGCGGAGAAACAACTAAAAGGGAAAACGCCGAAGATGCACATTCTGGAGAGTTTGACTGCTACACGAGCGAAACTCTTGGACGATCTACGGAAGAAATACAAAGAGAGTCTTGCCGGGAGCTGGACACAGGATGGGCATCTTTACTTGCTCACTAAAACAAACCAGCGGCATGTCCTCAACAAATTATCGGACGCCAAGAAGCTGCGCATCACCTAACTCTGGAAAAGTGATATCATTTAAAAAGTATCATTTTGAACAACATGCCACATATCTGTGAGTATGGATCATGTGTCACTCTCCTAAAGTGACTGCCTGAAAGTTGATAGGATCCAGCCTTTTACTGTGATCCTTGTCTTGACTGCGTTATTTAATTTTCAGTATTGTTTGCATTTTTGTTTTTTGTATGTGTGTGTGTTCCTGAGTTGTACGTGTGTCCTTGTCTGTGTGCTTGTCCGTGTCTGCTTTGCTGTTCTGTCCGTGTCCATCTGTGTCTGAGTCTCCCCTTTCTCCCTGTTCTCTGGAGTCTCTCTCTCTCTCTCTCTCTCTCTCTCTGTCTCTCTCTCTCTCTCTCTTTCTCTCTCTCCGACTACTCGCATTAACTCCCATTTGTGCAATATTGTTGACACTTTAGCTTAGATTAGGATAGGTAGGCTTAGGCTTAGGCTTGACCTGTATAACAATGGCTGTTGTATATGATATTACCCTCCTGATGTACACATCACGTCTCTGGTACTATGTATTATGTATCATCCATGGGCCCAGATGACATAATAGCATTTAACAATAATTGTGGCGCACTTGACCAGCATTGCTTTGAAACGATAAACTGCAAAAGATTTGTACCTGAAAAGCTGAAAGATATAACCAACAACCAAAAACATGCTTTTTCTTTATTACATCTAAACACAAGAAGCCTAAGTAAGCATCACGATGATCTGTTGTCATTACTGGCCAGTCTTGATCACAAGTTAGACATCATTGGATGTAGCGAATCATGGATTAATCAGAAAACTTATATTGACACCCTCAATCTTGATGGTTATGCACTATTCAACAAAAACAGGGTTGGGAAAGCTGGTGGTGGGGTGTGTCTGTTTGTAGACCTACGCCATTCAGTGACCACTCGAGATGATCTATTTATCAATGATGGGCACTCCGATTCTTTAATTATCGAACTTAATATCAAAAATGGCAAAAACATAATTGTTGGGGTGATCTATCGACCACCAGATTCCGACTCACATAATTTCACTGTTAATCTGGATGAACTACTGAATAGTATAAATAATTCCAACAAAAATTGCTTCATTCTTGGAGATTTCAATATAAATTTAGCCAAAGACAATTCTGGAAAAAAAAGACTTCTTAAATTCTCTTTATTCCTCTTCTTTTTACCCCACAATAAACACATACACTAGAGAAAAAGACTCCAGTAAGTCCATTATTGACAACATCATAACTAATATTCAAAATACTAGCTTTAACTCGGGTGTGATATTATCTGATATTACAGATCATTTCCCTATCATTCTTCTCGCAGATCTTACTACTAAAAATGACAAACCTCATACAAAAAACAAAGCAAAAGCATTAACTAAGAGAAACTTAAGTAAACTATCCAATAATCTAAAAAATAAATCTTGGAACTCAGTGTATGAGTGTAAATGTCCTGATGCAGCATATTATGCTCTGATTCAGGAATTAGGTGAGAGTATAAAATTGTGCATTCCCGAAAAGACACTAAAAAGAAATCACGGGGACAAGAAAAACTGGCTGACTAAAGGAATTATGACTTCGATCAAAAAGAAAAATGCTTTGTACAAAAACTATATAAAGGACCCTTCTGAAGAAAATAAAATTAAATACAGTAAGTATCGAAATAAACTAACTAAAGTGATCAAAATGAGTAAACGCAACCACCACACCGAGCGTTTCAAGGCTTCTTGCGGTGATCAAAAGCAATGCTGGAAAGTGCTCAACGAAGTCCTCAGCCGGGGCCATAAACCAAATGTCCTCCCTGACACCACAGTGTTCCAAAAAAACGGTGATCCCAGTGTTGGTGACCTTGCGACGTGTTTCAATGAGTATTTTAGTTGTATTGGTGAGACTTTATCAAAAAACATAAGCCCACAAGGGGGCGCCACCTACCATCAGTACCTCACTGGGAATTATCCCAACTCTTTCTTTCTTTCACCCACCAACAACTTAGAAGTAACACAAATTATACTCGGTATGAAAAGCTCCCACACAGAAGGAGTTGATGGCATTAGCAGCAAAATAATAAAATTCATTGTTAGCGACATTGTAGATCCACTTGTTTATTGCATCAATCTTTCACTTCAGCACGGAGTGGTACCAAAGATGGCCAAAATCGCTAAAATCATTCCAGTATTTAAATCTGGAGATAAAAACAATCTGCAGCAGTATCGTCCTATCGCAATTTTGCCAGCTTTCTCCAAAATTATGGAAAAGATAGTTTATAAAAGACTCTATGACTATTTTAACAAACACAACATACTCACCCCGTTGACAGTAGAGGGGGCCCTGGCACTCTGGATAGTGGCCAACACCGGCCAGGGGGAGATCTAGCCCCGCTAGTCTCACCCTCTCAGCATCCAAACCAGGAGTCTCCTGCCCAAGACAGGGCGGGACCGCAGGGCTCCCCCGCTTGGAGTACAGCATCGGGCTCATCGGGGATCGGCCAGGGATCCCCAACTGCCAGCTGTACCAGGTCCGGAAACCACCTGGCGCTCGAGTTGTCTGGGCCTACCACTAGGATATGAAAGCCCTGCAACCTCAACCTGTGCAGCAAAGGGGTTAAGAGGTGGGTCGGAGGGAAGGCGTACAGGAGGCCCGGGCCAGACCCCGTGAGCCAAAGCATCTATCCTGAGAGGGGGTTGGTCTGACAACCTGAGCGAGAACCAGAGTGGGCACTGTGCATTCTCTGCACTGGTGAAAAGGTCGGTCACAGGGGGGGCCTCCCCGAGACATCCTGTCCACGCCGACACTGAGTGCCCCTGGCACGTGTCGCGCTCTCAGAGAAGACAACTGCAGATCTGCCCATAGCAGAATCTCCACCGCCTTGCGATGCAGGGGAGGGGATCTGGTCCTCCTCTGTCTGTTCAGGTAGGCCACCACCGTGGTCTTGTCTGACCTGACCAACACATGGTTGATCCGCAGCCTGGGCTGGAAATGAAGTAGCACCTGCTGCACCGCAGTCATTTCCAACACATTGTTGTGAGTGGGTTAGGACTCCCAGACACCGCCCACTGTGGAGTGGCCTAGAGTGCCTCCCCAACCTGCGAGCGACGCATCCCTGAACACCTCGACGTGATGCGTGACGCAGCCTATGGGGACTCTGTGCTGGAGAAGAACTGGGTCCAGCCAGAACTGGAGGTCCTCGCTCGCCTGCGGTGGAATCAAGACCTTCCTGTGCTTGTCCTGCACTGAGGATAGGACTCCATCTCTGGAACCATCTCTGGAGCCTGCGCATATGAAGGAGACCTCGGTGCACCACGGGGTGGGCCGCAGCCATCATTCCCAGAACGGCCCTTGCCTGGCGGCCCCGTACCACAGGTGATGCAACCAGGGCCCGTAGTAGAGACAGGAGTGAGCTCCACCTCTCCTTGGAGAGACGAGCCCTCATGGTCACAGCGTCCAGTTCCAGGCCCAGATACATCATCTGCTGGGCTGGAAGAAGCGTGCTCTTGTCCTCGTTCACCACAAACCCAAGGCGTTTGACGTGGTGACGTGGGTCATACTGAAAACACCGGTCTTCAATGGCAAACCTGCGGAACTTCCTGTGCCTCATCAAGATGGGGATATAAAAATAGGCGTCCCTGAGGTCGATCAACATCATCTAATCCCCAGGGTGGACGCTTTCCAGGAGTTGTTTGAAAGTCAGCATGCGGAACCTGCTGGTGGCCACGTGAGTGTTGAGGATGTGTAAGTCTAGAATGAGTCTTACTCCCCCTTGTTTCTTGGAACCAGGAAATAAGGGGAGTAGAAGCCCGAGTGCACCTCCTCCTCACTCAACTCCGTCATCGTGCCCCGGCGTTGGAGTGAAGACACCTCCTTCCTAAGCGCGGCTGTCACCGAGGGGCAAATGAGCCACGTGCGGAGGATCCCATAGAAAGGAGGAGGACGGCTTACAAACTGAAGGGCGTAACCGCTCCTCACCATCCTGGACAACCAGGGTGAGAGTGGACCCAGCATTTCCCGCCATGCGTGAAAGTGACGTGTCAGTGGTTGCACCGCGTTCACGTCCAGGAGCCCTGGCCTGCTCGCCCTCTTGGAACAAAGAGGTGGGGGGCCTGTCACAAAAGGGCTGCTTGTGGCGTAGATCCGGAGGCGGCGGGGAAGCCTGCCGCTCGGCCGGTCCCCGGCGCTCAGGGGCAGCCAAAGCAGGTGAAGGGGGCGTGGTCCCAAGCCGCGTAGGGCCACCAACCCCGCTGAAAACCCTGGGCAGCGGGAAGGCAGCACCAAGCTTTCCCACTACAGGGGGGCTGTCAGTCACAGTCCCGGCGCCTTCAAAGTCTTCCCCACTCCTATTTTGAACCTGTAGGAGGAGGGTGGGTGAGAGGCGCAGGGAAAGGATGTTCAGCAATCCTAGCCGGTAAACAGCCAACCAGCACGAATGGGGGCCATAATACATCCCCGTGGAAACCAGTTTGACACGCTTGTGAACAGTTGCTGCGTCACCAGAGGCGCCCCTCTTCTGCGCCCTGTGTGCGCCGGCGGTCGAGCAAGCCGCCACCGCCGGAGCAGATGTGAGAGCAGCCGCGTCAAGCACAATACACCTCCATGGAATGAGCGCAACACGAGGGGCTGAAACGACCATGCGTGGGGTGGCCGCAGTGAAAGAGGAGAGGCCACCACAGCGCTCAGCACATCCTTGTAGTGCGAGCACAGTGTGGTGCAAGAAATTGTGCTCTTTAGAGGCCCTGGGACACTTGGCCGCAGCCACAGCATCCTCGGCCGGCAACCCAGGTGCTCCGCATCATGCGACGGTGAGACACCACTGGTGGGGTGGCCGTCGGGAAAATGGCAAGGCTACAACCGGGCTCAGCACGGTGTGATGCCAGGAATTGCACTCATTAGAGATCCCGGGACGCTTGGCCATGGCCACAGCATCCCCAGCAGCCAAGATGCTCCGCGTCACACATCGGCAGGTGACCGCAGGTGGAGCAGCAGCCGTGGAGGAGAAGAGGCCACAGCCGTGCTCAGCACACCTCTGCAGTGCGAACATGACATGATGCGAGGAATTGTGTGCTTCAGAGGGCCCGGGACGCTTGGACGCGGCCACAACATCCCCGGCCGTCCTGGCACTCCAATCATGACGGCAGGGAGTGAACGTTATATCTTCCCCGGCTCCGCCGCGAGCTCGGCGTAGGTGAGGGGTGAGACGTGCAAACCGCAAGGCGTGACTGTTTCTCAGCGTCCTGAGAGTGGGCCCAGCATGTCTTTCCATATGTGGAAGTGAAGCGTCACTGGCTGCACCGCGTTCACATCCAGAAACTCCGGCCCGCCCGCCGTCTCTGAGTGCAGAAGCGGGGGGGCTCCCTCCCTCCCTCCCTGGAATTGGCCATGCGCGGCCTCAGCTAGGGGTGGGAGGAGAAGTCAGGTGTCCTTCCAACCCTTGTCCGGCCTTGTCCCGTCCTTGTCCGGTGCTTCTCCCGTGTAGCGGCCAAAGAGGAGACACCTCTGTTGAGCTCAGTGCGCCTCTGTAGCGGTGGCACGATCAGTTGGTGCAAGTAGGATTGCTCTTTAGTGATGAAACAGACCTGACAGCCTATTACATATATTACGTTAGAGGAGCGATTGGGATGAGGCCTACGTGACGCCGGAACCTTGTTACGTTTCGCGCGCTCGCCGCCCATGGGAGGCTGCGGTGAACAGAGCCGTGAGACGCTCCCCCGGTTCGTGGTGCGGAAGTGGGAGACACGGCTCCAATGAAGGCAGCTGGGCACTCAAATTCTTCCAGCGGGAAGAAGGAGGCAGGCCGACCAGGAAGCACGCTGAGCTAGAGGCTTACCTCAGAAGCAGCGGTTGTGTCGGCCCCTCTTGTGCAGCATAGTCTTGCAGCTGCGGTGAAGAGCTCAACGCTGGATGGCGACTTGATTCGGGCCGGCTTGTCCATCTTTGTCTTTTTCTTTAATCGAGGAATGATCTTATCTCAGGCTGGGAAAAAGAAAAAGGGAGATTGTACGGAGCCGCTCGGTCATATCCCCTTGGAGTGGGGCGGGGCATGTGAAAGCGCCCAGACATGATTGTCACGGTAACTTTTTTTGATCTGTCTGTGTCTGGCTGGCGCTAAAGGAGGGTACCAATAGCGAAGCCCGTAGGTGGCTAAGCACCACACGAAGTAGAACCAGTGAAGCACAATGTGATTCATGCAGTACAAAAAATAAAAACTTGACTTTTTGAAGCTACGGATTTTGGACATCACATAATTTTAACGACTCTCATTGACTGTTCTTAACTTCCATCCATCCATCCATCCATCCATCCATTTTCCACAGATTATCCGGGGCCGGGTCATGGGGGCAGCACTTTATGTTTTCTACAAAAACACGAAGAAGATGTTTCTGCGTTCAAGTTTTCTGTTGATGTTTCAGTCTGTTAAATTAACAGAAGAACATTTGAGGTATTTATATAATGAAACAATCAGGCAGTTCTACTTTCACCTGAAGGCAAGACAGTGTATGAAAAACTGGCAATTCAAAGGAAAAAAACATTACTCCTGTATCAAAAAATCCAATTGCAGTCCAGTCAATATTTTTTTAACTTTCACCTGTTCTGCCCATTTCGGTCTAATCGAATCCTCAGGAGCCATCCTTGCCTTGTATTGGTCCTTCAAACAGATCCTTCAAACAGATTAAACTCCCAAGAAGTCTCTTTTTCACTTCCTGCTACCATGTCTACTTGTAATTGAACTCCAGCTTCCTCATTAAAAAAATAGAATTTTTAAAATCTGTAAACATCCTTCCCTTGTACTGACCCTTTCAACAGATCACCTGTTCGTAGTAAGTCCCAGGAAGTGTCTTTTTCTGACTACTTGTAATTTGAAGCCAGCCTCCTGGCCTTTTCCATCGCCACTTCTCATGAAATGCACTGCATCAGGAGCAGTGGGCCACAAAGACACTTGAATCCTGACCTGATATCAGCTTGTCCAAGACCACAAATCCTTGTCCTTAATAATCAATGAGCACAGGAAGGCAAAGCCATCTTGTTATAAATTGACTGGGTGCTTTGTGACTGCTTTAAATAGAGCAGACAGTTTTTCTTGGATGAAAAACTACGATCCATGAAACAGCTTCCTGCTGCAGGGTGATTACCATGAACACAGCACAAGGACACGTTCAGTGGTCAAACGTTTAATGTGAGGGCTGAAGCATGAATCAAACAAACAGAACACAAAAAAGTCATGGAAACTCATGAGTCAAAAAATTTGAAAAGCACATGAAATAATTACTTCAAAATGACACAGCAGTGAGTGGGGTTGCCTTCTGTCCATCTGTAGTGTTCATTAATTGTGCAATTTGATATGCAGCTCCAGAGATAACAGCAATACCACTGAATACCTGTTGGGGCAGTGTTGTGAAGTTTACTGCTGGTCAGAGCGACTCAGCACTGGTCCTTGTGGCCGACAGTACTGCAGCACATGATCTGTGGATCATATGTGTGTGAACTTGGATAAATAAACAGTTGTCAGATCTCTTAGAAGAAAGACTGTCAAAAGTTGGCCTGGAAGAAGCATATCTGACATTATCTGCTTTCAGCATCAGGACAAAGAGACTGTTAATAATAAGAAGAAAGAAATAATTGGTTGAACTGTTGATGTTTTATATTACATTGGCCTCAACATCCATAACAACACCCACTAGACCAAATGTGGTCACATTGGTCTGACTTCCAGTGGTGTCACTATTGTACTGAGGGTTCTTATAACTTTAACTTCTGCTGCTCCTTTTTCCACAGCAGCCTGCTTTTCTGATTCTTTCCAGGAGGCCGAGTTTAGATCCTGACATAAAAATCATCCTTTTGGCGCACAAGTGTTGGAATGGTCGCTTCTACGGTTGAAAAATAAGAATCTGCCCAAGTAATCCGCGGATCAGAAAAAAGTGCCTCAACTAATTCATCTTTGTTTGTGTTGTGGGCACACTTACTAAATTCATGTGTTTGTTCATGAAACACCACTGTACAAAACGGATCTAAAAATTGGCAGTCCATACAGATAGCAGGGTTATAAGTGAACTTAATAACAGTGGGGACATACTTCTTGTATTTGTTCAGAAGGACATTGATGTCTTGCTGGTAGAGTCTTGCTGCTTGAATGGCTCTGGATCCAGCTGCCCCCTGTAGTCGAGCCTCATGGATCAACATCTGGGTGTGGAAAGCAGCTCCGTTCACCCACTGCTTTAGAGACCGAGTGTTCATGTGTCCGTCCACCAGCATGGAATTCTTTACAAGTAAAGATAAATACACAGTTTCAGAGTATTAATACATATGTGCAAAGACTGAAAGCTTGCGATCATCTTTCAAATGCAGATCAAAGAACTCCACTGGTTTGCACCTTGAGCCGTGTGAGCTGGACACTGAGATCTGCCTCTAATTGTTGGGTTGAAGCTAACTGAAGCTGTCCGTGCCCCAAGTTGATCTGGAGACGTCTTAGATACTCCTCCATCAAGTCTCGGACCTTCACAGATGACAATAAGAGTATTGAAAATTACAGAACATAATTCACCAAGATGATTAGAATTGCTGAACAGAAATCATGTAGCTAAGACAGATGTGACCATACAAGAACAACTCTGAAGTCTCTGGATGTAAAATTGACCTATATTTAAATATATACAGTGTAAATATATATATATATATATATATATATATATATATATATATATATATATAATTGCCATTTGATGTCTGAAACAATGTGGAGAAATGGTGTCTTCAAGTGAATATTTAAAACTTTCACTGCATTTTGATTTTCTGTTTGCAGAGCCACTGAATATGCCACTTTTTGAAAACCCTCCAATTCCATGAAAATAGATGAAAACACACATTTTCAAAACCAGTGCCACTGCAAATGCACCCATCAGCAGTATTAAATATTTGTTCTAGACAAAACAACAATGGTGGCCTCCGGAGGGTCACGACTCAAAGTCCATATTGCCCTCAGACTTGGTTTTATCAAGTCAACCATATTTGTAGACTGTCCATGCGAACGTCTGTGTAGACAAGATTGTTAATGTGTAGCGCATATTTGAGTGTGTATTCACTAAATCAAATCAAATCAGATTTTATTTATATAGCACTTTTCATATTAATAAAAACAACGCAAAGTGCTGAACATTAAAAACAGTCATAAAAACAAAAAGAATAAAAACCGCGCCATTAAACAGCACCATGCACCACACACACACTCACACACTCACACTCACACTCACACTCACACTCTACCATTAATTCGCACAGAACAGAGGCGACATGGCATGGCACTGAGCATCTTAGGGAAAACGCCAGCAGTGGGGCCCCCCACACCAAGGGAAGTCGAGGGTCAATTTTTTTTTTTTTTTTTTTTTTTTTTTTTTTTTTTAATTGCAAACATGAACAAACTATACAGATAGACAGAAACATGCAACACGACAAGCCACAACAGAAAACAGAGAGGAATCAAAACAAAACAACAACAACAACAACAACAACAACAAAAACAAAAAAACAAAACAACAACAACAAAAAGAAACTAAACAACTAATGAGTAAGCTATTTGGTGTGTGTGTGTGTGTGTGTGTGTGTGTGTGTGTGTGTGTGTGTGTGTGTGTGTGTGTGTGCATAACAGAAAAACATATACGGTCACCCCTTTTTTCCACATATAGATACACATACATATCTATACCTGCATACATACATACATTCACACATGTGCACAATACATACATACACAAACAATTGTAAAGAAAACAAAACCCAAATAATCAAAACCTCAATAATAACAGCAACAGAGCTCTGCCACCAAGAACAACCACAATATAACAACAACAATCACAACAACAACAATGATAACAACAATAGGAACAACAATAGGAACAACAATAACAATAATAAGAACAACAATAACAACAACAATAACAATAACAACAACAATAACAAAACAACAATATGTATGCTATGTGAGAGTGGTTTGCTGTGGGTCATGATTGCAGAAAGTTAATGAATGTTTGCCAGATGGGGTTGTGGGGGGTATCAGAGGAGTTTGTATTTTCTAGAGAGATGTAGTCGATGAGGAGGTTTTTCCAGTGTGTAATATGTATGGAGTTCCGTGATTTCCAGTTCACGAGGATAGTTTTCTTGGCAACAGCTAGCGCCACGAGAAGTAAACGGTTTTGTGTATAATCAAGTTTTAATGTAGATAGGTCTCCTAATAAACAGAGGGTGGGGGAAAGTGGGATGTGGCAGCCCATGATTTGTGACAGGATGTCTGTAATGTTTTTCCAGAAGTGGTGGACAGGTGTGCAGTGCCAGGTTGCATGAATGTAGGTATCTGTGCAGTTTTCTGTGCAGTGTGAACAGTTATCGGATGATGAGAAGCCCATTTTTTGCATTTTTTGTCCAGTCAGATGTGTTCTATGAATGATTTTGTATTGGATGAGTTGTAGGTTGGCATTTTTTGTCATGAGGAAAATGTTCTTGCAGATTTGGGGCCAGAAGTCGGCATCAGGAGCAATTGTGAGATCTGTTTGCCATTTTTCTGAAGGTATAGATGATATTGTATCGGTCTGTGAAATTAACTTGGATATTTTAGATAAGAGTTTTTTTGAAGAGGAGGTATTAATGAGGGTAGAAGCTGAAGGGGGGAGGTCTAGGTTTATGTTTCTGTTTTTCATTGCTGATTGGATGGATGATGAAACCTGTAGGTATTGTAAAAACTGTTGGCTCCTGATGCCGAACTTCTGGACCAGAAGCGGGAATGGGACCAGGGTGTTATTGTTGAAGATGTGTTTGAGGTGAGTGATCCCTTTATCTGCCCAGGTGCTTAAGTGTAATGGTTGTTTATTGCTGGTGAAGTCCGGGTTGTGCCAGATGGGGGTGAAGAGTGACGGTGCCAGAGTGGAGTCAGTGATACTGTGAAATTTCCACCAGGCTGTCAGAGCCGATGATATTGTGGGGTTTTTGAAACAGGGGTGTTTTTTGATAGACTGAGTGAGAAATGGTAAATCTCGTGGGTAAGTCTCATGGTAAGTCGAGGGTCAATTAAAACTGGGGCTCCAGCGCCCGACCCCCGACCCCGACAGACCAAGGGAACTCGCACACCAAAGTGTGGAGCCCCCAGGCCAGCCATGACCAGAGTACCCGGGCACAGTAACCCCAGCGTTGGACCAGGACCAACTCCCGGTGTGAAGGACCCCCCTGAGGAAACTACAGAAAAAACCAACAGTTCCTACTAGTGGCCTGAAATATTTACTACATTGTTAGGGTCTCTGCCATTTCTATGTCAGTGTCAGTGGATTTCTTGGAAATGGCACATCTTCACAACATTTGTGTAAATGTGAATAGAAGTTGTGCAACATCAAGCTATGTTTTTTGATTGACTGAATTGAATTGAATAAGCATTTGGAAATATCAGACAATAAATTGTGATTGATTGAGAGCTGTGGATGAGCAGCTGCTCCCTCAGTAGTATTTCAACCTTGACTAGAGATGATGAGGAATCGTAGTGTATTTATGAATTTAATCAGGGTTCATTCTCAAATCAAACATTTGCTTGCTGCATGATCAACAGCGTACTCAACATTTACTCTAAGTTATTGTGTGTTCCTGACATTTACTTCATTTGCTATTCACTGGTGGTTACTTAATTCTTACGGGCTGAACTTTGAACTGGGTCTCAGCTTTGTTCATGCTGACATGAGATTGGGGCAATGAAGAAATCCCACATGAATAATTAACCAAAAATTAATTAATCAGCTGATTCTGTTTATTTACGGAGTTTTAACCTTTCCAACTTAACTGCTGGTCAATTATCATACTATGTTGTGTGACAAGCTCAAAATATGGGTTTATTACTGCAAAGACTTGAAAGTTCTCACCTCTCTGGCTTTCTCATGGGCAAACACCCTCTCTATCATCTCAGCTGTTCCCATGGTCTTTTTCTTCATGGTCTTTCCAACTATCTCCAAGATCAGAGAAATGACGAGAGCCCCCAGTCCCACAGCATGAGGCACCGCTGCAAAGCCACTCAATGCTTGACCCAGTCTTTCCACAGGACTTCCAATATCTGTCAATTCCACTTTATACAAGACCTGGTCTCTGTAAGCATTTAGCTCTGCAGTTGAGTTGAGTCCAGAGAATCTCTGCAGGGAACTGAGAGGAGATGTCAGCTTGTTAGATATTTTCATCATAATTACTTTCATATGAACATTAATTATGCAGCTTTGACATGTCTTCATTCAAATTGTGGTCAAAATGTGTCAAAATAATTAACAAAATATTCTGTGAAACCTAAAATTGACAGATTTTTTTTTTTTTAATTTTTTTATGCCAACTTGCCAACCTGTCAATTCCAAAACCCTCCCAGTGGTCTGGAGACAGCAGTCTATTGACAAATCTGGTGTAGTCGACTGGCTGCGGTTGATATGATGAGTCTTGCCCCATGTTGATCTCCTCTTCTTCTTCTTGTCGTCATGGAGGAAACGAGACCCAAAAAACTGTCTAAACAAATTCTTATGTGCTGCTGATCAAATAAGACAAAAGACCTTCGTTCAACTCGTTGCACTGAAAAACATAAAGTCCCTGTAAAGATTAAGAACCAGCAATGTATCATGTAGCACAAGTTACTGGTGTCCCTCCATTCCATTTCATATAATTACTGATCAGTTATAAGAAGTATATTACAACATCTTTTTGACAAATTGCCTGGCAATGTCAGGGTAGCTGGACTGAGTAAAGAAACTGTTTTCACACAATCGCATGAACAAATCTTCAAAATGAATAACTTGGTTATTGAGCAAGAACTGAAAACGGTTAAATTAACTCTTGGTGACTCCCAGTGTAAAGATCTTCACTTGTTCTTGGCCTGTATATATTTTTAAATTGAACATATTTGAATAAAAACAATTTTAATGATAACATCAATTAAAAGTATATTAACTCACCAAAACTATCAAATGGGACTCAAAACAGATAATCAGTTTACCTCAAACACTTCCAAAGACCAGTGGCACTGTTTAATTTCGTCTGTCTGAGATGATCCAGTTACTTTTGTTTATTTATAAATGGACAGTTTGAACAGTGAGGATGAAAGTTCACATTGCACCAATGAAGAGATCTGTTGACATATCCAGGAGATTAGAGGAAAGGCATCAAGAGGTGAGAACTGTAAGTCCAAACAGAACTTTTTCAAATCTGTTGTAACTACTGTGCTTATTGTGCATGTTTTTCTTTTACTCTTAATGTAAAACGTCTCTCAGTGATCTGTAGCCAGATGCAGACTTTTCTTTCCTCTCCTGCTGACTTGCTTTCCAATTAAGTCATGATCGTTGTGTTCATGAACCAATCTACGAAGAACAGATAAATGTTCTTTTTACTTTCCAATGAGGCCTTTTCATGTTGAGTTTATCCCTTCCTTCAGAAATGACAGGATATTTTCTACAAGTTTTATTGAACGAAAACATGGCCTGTGGGGTGATGGTGGTTGGGGCGGTTGACGATTAATAGGATGGAACCAAGCACAGAGCCCTGGGAGACACCAGAGGAGAGGGGAGATGGCTGAGATATAAAAGATTGTGTGGTGTGACCAGAGAAGCATGACCTTGTGGTGTCTGTGTAGCTGTTGGGTTTCCTACATTAGAAGGGGCGGGGCTTGCTGACGTGGGGGAGGTGTGTGCACCAGTTGTGTGCAGCCAGCAGTTACTGACATGTGTAAGGGAATAAACTCTGCTCACACCGAATCCCTCGTCTGACTCCTCTTTCTGCGACCGCCACATTGGTGACCCTGGATGTTCGAGCAGCATGTCTGTGGAGTCGGGTGCCCGTGAAGAAGCTCAGACCACTCCCATGTACACTGCGGCGATCAAGCTGCCGGAGTTTTGGCAGCACGATGCAGAACCGTGGTTTCATCACGTCGAGGCCCAGTTCCAGCTGAGAGGCATCACGGCTGATGAAACACGGTACTATTACATGGTGGTGGCTCTGGATTCATCCACCACCTGCCGTGTGATGGGGTTCTTGCGGGATCCGCCAGCCCAGGACAAGTACGAGCACTGAAGGTGCAGCTCCTCCGTTTGTTCCAGCTGTCGGATGCGGAGCGCGCAGAGTGATTGTTATCCCTTAAACGGGTTGGGTGACGGAAAACCGACGGAGTTGATGGAGAGCACGTTGGTGCTGTTGGGGTCTGGCGACACATCATTCCTCTTCGTTCACCTGTTCCTGTGTCAGCTGCAGGCTCCTGTGCGCACCGGTTTGGCCACTTCGCCGCTGTTACGCACGAAGGACTACCGGGGTCTGGCGGAGGAGGCCGACAGGATCCTGCTTGCATCACGTGCGCTCGGTGTCCAAGCTGCGTGACCGCCGGGGCGACAGCACCGGCCGGAGGAGGACACACCGGCTGCAGTCACTGCCGTGAGGGATCAGCGTAAGGAGGACAGCACGCTGTGTTTTTTTCACTGGCGTTTTGGCTCCTGGGCGAGGTGCTGCACACCGCCGAGCACATTCCTGGTGCAGGGAAAAGGCAAGCCCAGCGCTCAGTAGCGGCAGTGAGCGCTGGGTATACTAACAAGCTGCTGTTTGTTAACGACGCTGTGTCAGGGAGATGGTTCCTCGTTGACACGGGCACACAACGGAGTATTATACCAGCTTCCAACATCGACAGAACCAGCGGTGAGAAGGGCCCGCAGCTGGATGCCGCCAATGGAACTCCGATACGCACATTTGGCACCAGGTTCGTGACTGCATGTTTTGACAGTCGCCGGTTTGGTTGGGACTTTGACGTGGCTGCTTTGTCTGTGCCGATCCTGGGGGCTGATTTCCTGTGCGCGCATGGTTTATTAGTGGACATGGTGAACCGCCGCAGGTGGACGCGCTCTCTTTTTCCTTGTATCCGTGCACCTTGGTGAAGGGGGGGGTCGTTGTCCCTCGTGAACATTCTATACTCTGGGGATGTATATCAGCGGCTTCTGGCAGAGTTCCCCGATCTGACTGTCCCCGCTTTCTCAGCTTCAATCGTTAAACACGAAGTGGAGCATTACATTCCCACGGTCAGGCCGCCGGTTTTTGCACGTCCTTGCCGCCTGGATGCAGCGAAGCTGGCAATCGCCAAGGAGGAGTTTGCCACAATGAAGCAGCTGGGGATTGTGCGGTGCTCTGACAGCCCGTGGGCCTCACCTTTGCACATGATCCCGAAGTCAGATGGCAGATGGCAGCCGTGTGGCGATTTTCGGCACCTTAATGATGTCACCAAGCACGATCGGTAGCCCATTCCGCATATCCAGGATTTCTCGGTCCACCTGGCGGGGAAAGCTATTTTTTCCCAGGTGGATTTAGTGAGGGGCTACCACCACGTACCACCTGGCTAAGGCTGCATTAATCACACCGTTTGGTCTATTTGAGTTCCTGCGGATGCCATTTGGATTTAAGGGCGCGGCACAGGTTAATGGACTCGGTGTTGAAGGATTTGTCTTTCTTGTTTGTGTACCTGGATGACATCCTGGTGGCCAGTGCCTTGGCTGAGGAGCACCTGTTACACCTGTGACAGCTCTTTGAGAGGCTTCGCAAGCATGGGTTGATCATTAACCCAGCTACATGTCAGTTTGGGCTCTCAAAGATCTAGTTTCTGGGCCACCGCGTCTCCTCTCGCGGGGTGGTTCCTTTGCCTGCTAAAGTGGATCTCCACTTTTCCTCGTCCTCGCACCATCAAATGGCTGCAAGAATTTCTCGGGATGTGAACTTTTACAACCGTTTCATCAAGAACGCAGCTCATCTGATGCGCCCCCTATATGAAGTTTTAAAGGGAGGCAAGGCTGGACAGGATGTGGTCTGGTTGCCGGAGAGGATCCAAGGTTTTGAGGACACCAAGGCTGTGCTGTCCAACGCTGCTATGTTGGCACATCCGTCACCGACAGTGCCGGTCGCACTCACCACGGACGCTTCGGACTACGCAGTGGGTGCAGTGTGTGAGCAGTGGGTTAATGGAGCCTGGCAGCCAACGGCATTTTTCACTAAGCAGCTGTGTGACAGCGAGAAGAGGTACAGCACGTTTGACCGAGAACTTTTGGCCCTTTTCCTCCCTGTTCACCATTTTCGGTTCCTGCTGGAGGGGCGGCAGTTCACAGTGTTTGTGGACCACAAACCCCTCACCTTCGCCATGTCCAAGACCAGTGAGCGATGGTCTGCCAGACAACAGCGCCACCTCTCTGCCATCTCGGAGTTTACCACAGACATTTGACATGTAGCTGGTAAAAGCAATGTGGTGCCTGACTGCCTCTCCAGAGCGCATGTGGGCTCTGTGCAGCTGGGGCTGGATTACGCTGCTATGGCCACTGACCAGTGGGCTGATGGCGAGATCCAGGCGCACAGGACGGCCGCCACAGGGTTGCAGTTGGAGGACGTTTCATTCCAAGGGAATGGGGCTACGATCCTGTGTGACGTCTCCACAGGACAGCCCCGCCCTATGATACCAGCAGGCTTGCGCCGGCAGGTGTTCGACATCATCCACGCGTTGTCGCACCCTGGAGTGAGGGCGTCGGTGAAGCTTGTGGGGCCGAGGTTCATCTGGCCGGGTCTCAGGAAGGACCTCAGGGCAGCCTCCTGCGTGGCGTGTCAGAGGGCCAAGATTCACTGCCATACTAAGGCCCCGCTGGAACCATTTTTTGTGCCTGAGCGGAGGTTTGACTATGTTCATCTGGATTTGGTTGGTCCGCTGCCCCCCTCCCGAGGCTTTACGCACCTCCCCACTATGGTGGACCGGTGGTGGGGTTTATAAAGGCCGAAGTCACCTGTCAGTGGGGCTTCCTGGTATGCAGGCAGTTACTGGCGTGTGTGAGTGCAGCTCGCTTACACCGAATCCCTCGTCGGACTCCTTGTCCAGATTTCGACTAACTACCTGCTGTAATTAGCGAACTGCCCTCTGGAAGGGCTGCCAAGAATGCACGGCGGATGTAACTCTTCGATCAACACGTTTATTTTCACACATGCATATGGGAAAGACACTCAGCCACACCACATAGCCTGCTCCCCGTTCTTGCACTACTAGGTTGTGAAATATAAACTCCAACTCTCTCCAAGAGTCTCTGATGATCTTGCAGGTTGCAAACCTGAAACAAACCCCACAATTCCACATCAGTCATGAAATATTATGCCATATTATGCCATGATTGTTCTTAACTTTTAACTCACCGACACCGTGTGCACTCTTGAATGAAAACCTCCCAATGAACGCATCACAAACCATGCCCCCTTACGGCAAGCTTATATACACAAATCCCTCCCACACGGATTAACCATCCACACGTGTGAGCAAATAATGAAGAATAATCAAACACAAATATGCATCTTTCTCATAAAGCTAACAGAAAAATATTTCTATCTCTTCCCTCACTGGAAAGTTATACACTCCTCTTTGTGTGACTCTTTGTGTGATTTGGTTGGTCCGCTGCCCCCCTCCCGAGGCTTTACGCACCTCCCCACCATGGTGGACCAGTGGTGGGGTTTATAAAGGCGGAAGTCACCTGTCGAAGGGGCTTCCTGGTATGCAGGCAGTTACTGGCGTGTGTGAGTGCAGCTCGCTTACACCGAATCCCTCGTCTGACTCCTCTTTGTGTGACCGCCACAACCTTAACCATTCCGCAGGCGGGGGTTGGATACTCTAGTTCAGGGGTCGGCAATTAGCAGCCCGCTGAACCGTCCAATCCAGCCCGTGAGTAGATTCCAAAACGCGTGCACGCACGCATTACCCCGGGCCCGCGAGTGGACGTACGAACCCCGAATTGACGGTTCTCCCCCCTGGTCCGTGGGTGCATGCCTACGTTGCCGCCACCCGACAACCCCCTCCCACCCTATGAAAACCCCAACCCCAACCTCCCGCCCCCTGCTCTCTGGTCCGTGGATGGACGCGTGCGTGAGCCCCACCCCCACGACCCGCGATTCAATTGCCCCCCCAAAAAAAGTGGCCCAACGCCAAATCTCATTGCCGACCCCTGTGCTAGTTGATATTAATCTGTGGAGGAAGATGAACGAGGAAGAGAAGACAACAGCTGCACTCACATCGAGGAGGAGGATGGATGAAAATCCACATTCAGCCACAAGAGGTTGCTTTTGATTTCACGAGGGCTGTGATGAAGGATGAAACTGTACGGAGAGATTCAATTGAGTTGCTCCAATATAGAAAGTGCAGATTAGAAAGGGGACGAGGTTCAATGAAGCTGTTGAGGTCAGAGCTGAGATATTCAAAATCTGAGTTCCAGCAACAGATTCTAGAGATGGATGACGGCAGTTATCAGATGTGAGAAGGAGGAGCAGTTTTGATTTGGATTTGAGTGAGATCTGAGATGTCCGTAACATAGGAGAGGTGGAAATATATGAATGGTTGGATGAGAGGGAGCAGAAATACAGGGACAAAAACTGCAAGTGGAGGGAGGGGTCAGTCGCTCCTTTTGCCTCGGACAAAGTATTTCTATTCGCAAGTTGCTCCTCTGGTGACAATGGTTTTTGGCCAATTTTCTGGGAAGAAAAACTGTGACAAAAAGTCTTTCCACATTCTCTCATCATCTTCAGTCAAACCCAAAAGTATTTTTTAGGGCTGTCAAATGATTAACATTTTTAATCAGATTAATCACAGCTTACAAATTAATTAATCATGATTAATCACAAATAATCACAATTTCCAACTATGTCTGAAATATACCCTTTTTTCCTGTATTGCATTAACAAAAAAACGACAGGACATGATTATATATATTTAACGTGATGTGTTTTATATTTAAGGCTCCAAATAAAATAAATATTCAAAAAACTAAAACATGCACACCATAACAGTGTGTAGTGTAGTGCTCCCTCTGCAGTCCCTCTAAAGTTGGCTTTTGGCAGGAGTTACATTTTCAGGTCTGTAACAAATGTTGTACCACAAGAAAAGTAAAACTAAGAGATACCACATTTTTTTCTTGCACAATTAAACAGGACATTCTTAGCCAGTGTTCCTTTTTGTGTGGAAAACAGAAAACTGATTCAACATTTTTTTAATCAAACAAGTAGAATCCATGGGGCCAACCAGCTTATCTCCCTCCATATTGCTGTCTTCTTCTGTTTTGATAAATGAACTGACACCAGGCCTCCTTTGCCTCCTGTCTGCTGCCCGTCCATGCTTCACATGTCCGCGTGGGTGTGCGTTGGTCCGCGTGACGTAAAAATCATCATGAATTCCTGTCTGCCAGGATCCGCGGACGTACGCGCAACAGCCAGATTTTGAGACCGCGTTGCGCGATCGCGGCAGTCTACGCACGCGCCAGAGCGCCACAGCAAACAAAACTTGACGGTAAAAGTGAAAGTAGACGGAGCTCCAGCCTGATGGCTCCACTTAAAGACACCGAAAGACTGAAAAACTCATGGAAAGAGAGAGCAGACTCTGTCTGGAGGGAGGAGAAGGTCTGCAGACAGAAGTGAAAGTAACTAATCGCTCCGGCGCCGCCCCCGCGATACAGAAACAGAAAAAAAAGGCTAAATAAACTTTAATACTTAATGATAATGTACTGACAGTGTATGTGCTTAATTTTCTCTAAATAATCCGTAATAAAGGAACAGATAAACAGTCTGTAGTGCCGGAAAAGCTTCTCGATCAGCCGAGGCTGAGGTGAGGCTTCTTCTTCTTCGGTTGCTGGCAGCTTGCAGGCAGCTTGCATTCCATACGGGTGCACTACCGCCACCCGCTGGTAGAGGTGAGGCTTGTCATGATGCGTATGCGTTAAACTGTGTTAAAAATTTTAATGAGATTAATTACATAAATTAATTAGCGCAATTAACGCGTTATTTTTGACAGTCCAAGTATTTTTCTAAACCTTCAAGGGGCTGTATCAGGCTTTTTTAGCTAGTCCAAACCCTAGCTTTGGCATTAACATGGTAATAGTTTATTTTTGGTGCTAAGGAAAAGTCATTTTGTGTGAAATAAAAGACATTCTGGGGCTAATTCTGAAACCCGGAAGAGAAAACACTCTGTTTCACTGAAAATCCCGCCTCCCCCCCTGTGGACTTTGACTGACAGCTACTTCAACCAATCAGAGCTTCAAAACAAATACGCCATGCATTAGCGTCTCTAAGGGTTAGCTTTAGCTCTTTAGCTTTAGCTTCTCTACACGCAAAGACACGCGAAAATGTCTTTTCCTGTTAGAAACTCACCAAGTGCATACTCTTCAGACTCCTGCATACGAAAAACTGGCAATTCAAAGTAAATAAACATTACTCCTGCATCAAAAAAGCCAATTCAGTCCAGCCAATGTTTTTTGAACTTTCACCTGTTCTGCCCATTTCAGTGAAATCGAAGCTTCAGTATCCATCCTTGCCTTCTATTGGTCCTTCAAACAGATCAAAGTCTTGAGAGGTCTTTTTTTACTCCCTGCTGCCATATCTAGGCTACTTGTAATTGGACTCCAGCTTCCTCGTCAGTCAAAATAGAAGTTTCAATATCCATAAACATCCTTCCCTTTTACTGGCCCTTTCAACAGATCACCTGTTCGTAGTAAGTCACAGGAAGTGTCTGTTTTTGACGACTGGTAATTTCACACCAGCCTCCTGGTCTTTTCCATTGCTACTTCTCATGGAATGCACTGCATCAGGAGCAGTGGGCCACATAGACACTTGAATCCCAACCTGATATCAGGTTGTCCAAGACTCCAGATCCCTGTCCTCAATAATCAGTGAGCAAAGGAAGGCAAAACCATCTTGTTATGAATTGACTGGGTGCTTTGTGACTGCTTTAAATTCTAAAAAAAGAGAAAGACAGCCTAAACTGTAGTTCATATCGTCCAATATCATTATTAAACGTAGACACAAAAATTCTCGCTAAAGTTTTGGCAAATCGTTTGAAGAAAGTGTTGCCATCCATCATCTCACCTGATCAAACAGGATTTATTAAAAATCAATATTCATTCTTTAATATTAGGCGTTTATTAAATATAATTTATAACCAATCTGAAAACAGTATATCTGAAGCAGTTATTTCTCTTGATGCCGAAAAGGCGTTTGATCGGGTGAGATGGGATTTTATTTTTTATACATTAAGAAGATTTGGGTTTGGAACTAATTTTATATCATGGATTAATGTGCTATATTCCTCTCCCCTTGCAGCAGTTTGAACTAACAATAATCTATCTAATTATTTTCAACTTCAATGTGGTACAAGGCAGGGGTGCCCTTTGTCAACCCTCCTTTTTGCTTTGGCTATTGAACCTTTGGCAATTGCCTTGAGACAGTGCACTGACATCAAAGGGATTTTTCGTGGAACAATGGAGCATAAAGTCTCGCTTTATGCGGATGATATGCTTTTGTTTGTCTCAGACCCACCACATAGTCTTCCAAAAGTTCTAGATCTGCTAAAAGAGTTTGGAGTGATCTCTGGATACAAAGTAAACTTTCAGAAATCTGAGGCTATGTTCATAGGCGTAACGGTGGGGGAGTTGTCATGTACTTTGGATCCTTTTAAACTCTGTCATAACAAATTCAAATACTTGGGCATATGGATCACGCGGAATCATAAAGAGTTATATAAAGCCAATCATCAGGTGCTGCTGTCAAAACTAAAACAAGAGTTTGAAAAATGGGAGTTGCTGCCTCTTTCACTTGGTGGCAGAATCAATACTATTAAAATGAACATTTTCCCCAAATTTTTGTATTTGTTCCAATGTCTCCCAATCTTCTTGACCAAATCTTTCTTTAAAAATTTAAACAGTCAAATTTCCTCTTTCATTTGGAATAAAAAACCACCGAGATTAAAACAAAGTATATTACAGAGGCCCCGGAGTGCAGGAGGCTTGGCACTCCCAAACTTTTTATTTTATTATTGGGCATCCAATGTGAAAGCAATGTTGTACTGGACAGAAACTGCTAATTTACCATCATGGGCAGCCCTCGAGAAGTTATCAGTAGTAGAACACGTTGCACCTGTATCTTTGCTGTGTACCAGGTTACCTATGCCAAAACCTATTTCAAATTTTACTTGTAATCTGCTTGTTATTCATTCAATTAAGATATGGAACCAGTTCAGGAGGCATTTTAAACTTGTCAATTTATCCCTTATTGCATCACCACGAAGAAACTGTATGTTTCCCCCATCATTAATTGATGAGGCCTTCAGCATCTGGACGAGCCTTGGAATAACATCACTGCATAAACTTTTCAAAGACAATGTTTTCATCTCTTTCGAACAACTGAAGACTGAATATTGTATCCCTGGTTCTCACTTCTTCAGATATCTAAAAATTAGAAACTTCATCACCTGTAACATGGATTCTTTCCCTTCTTCTCCACCTTCAAGTCTTCTGGACGATATTCTTAAACTCAAACCAGATACCAAGCGTCTCATAAGTACCATTTATGGGTTGTTTAATAAGTATAAGATGGGTACTTTACAGACACTTAAATGTAAGTGGGAGGAGGACTTAAACACACGGATCTCAGATGAGACGTGGAAAAATATTATCGATCGAATTTTTTCTTCATCTATCTGTCTCAGACATATGGTTGTACAATTTAAAGTGGTACATCGTCTCCATTGGTCAAAAACTAGATTGAGTAAGATTAGGTTTGATTTAGATCCTACGTGTGATCGCTGTAAGCAAGAGCCAGCCTCCTTATTGCATATGTTTTGGACTTGCTCAAAATTACATAATTTTTGGAAATATGTTTTTGATACTTTGTCTAGAACATGTGGTATTGATCTGATCCCCTGCCCATTTATTGCTATATTTGGAGTTACCCTTGATGTAAGACTAACCAAAATGCAAGTCAAATTGATTGCTTTTTGTGCATTATTGGCTCGAAGAAGAATCTTATTGAATTGGAAAGATCTTCATCCACCTAAATGTGGGCACTGGGTGAAGGATATTATGCATTACATTCAACTAGAGAAGATTAGATATACAGTAAGGAGCTCTGTCCAAACATTCTATGACATTTGGAAACCTTTTCTTACTCACTTTAAAAACATCAATGCAAAAGATTTTGTTGAATAATGATGTGAATTTATGTCTTATGTCTGCTCTATTATTTCTGTATTTTTGTGTTATTGTTGTTTATTATTACAAACACAATACTTGTTATATATATGTATATATATTTTTTTCCTTCTTTTTACTTTCTACAGTCTGGCTGGGTATGGTTGAGGGTGGGATTATGTGTTTTGAGGAGAAAAAAAAAACCCAACTTTGACTGAATATCTGTAATATTGTTTTCAAAAACTGTTGAATAAATAGACCTTGATCAGAAAAAAAAAAAAAAAGATCACTTAAAAGTACCACTACATCAATACAACAAAACTTTCAAATGAGACCCAAAGCAGATAATCAACTTACCTCAAACACCTCCAAGGACCAGCAGACACCGGTTATTTTCTTCTGTCTGAGGTCGTCCAGTTACTGTTGTTTGTTCAATAATGCAAAGTCTGAGCAGTGTGGATTAAAGTTCATATTGCATCAGATTTGTATGTATATCCAAGAGATTAGAGAAAGGTCATCAACAGGTGAGAACTTTGAAAGTCCAAACAGGACTCTCCAATCTGTTGTGACTACTGTGCTGAAATGATGCTGTCTGGACTGAGGTCTTTGGGACGACTGCAGTGCGCTCTTGTGTGAAACACGATATCCCAGTTTAAGACAGTTTCACAATGGCAATTATGTTACCACAGAGTTTCCCACATCCTTTTATGGCACAGGAGAATTGCTAAAATTAATACTATGATCTTTAGTCTAAAGATTTTAAGCTCTCATTAAAGGCCGTTTCTTCTTAGATTAAAAACTAAGATCAACGAAACCCCTTCCTGCTGCAGGGTGACTACCATGAACACAGCACGAGGAGACGCTCAGTTTTCATACGTTTAATAATGTGAGGGCTGAAGCATGAAACAATCAAATAATTAGAACACAAAAGCATCATGAAAACACATGAACCAAAGATTTGAAAACAATGTAAAATAATCAATTATTTCTCATCAACAGAACAGTGAGTGGGGTTGGCTTGTATTGCAGGAAATGAAGGAGACTCATCAGCATTTCCAACTGTTCAGTGGATCTTTTTGATTTTCTTGGCACTGGGAAGCTACGGCACACAAAACTTGGTCTGACCTCCAGTGGTGTCATTGCAGTACTGAGGCTGCTTATAACTTTAACTTCTGCACCTTATTTTCAACAGCAGCCTGTTTTTCCGACTCTTTCCACGAAGCTGAGTTTAGTTTTGGATATGAAAAACGCCTTTTTGGCGCACAAGTGTTGGAACGTTCATTTGTAAGTTTGAAAAATAAGTATTTGCCCAAGAAATCCGTTGACCAGAAAAGAGTGCCTCAACTAAATCATTTTTATTAGCCCTTAGGGTGCAGAAAGGAAATGAATGGCGATGTTGATGTGGAGAGAAACTCTCAAAAAACACCCCTCTGCAAAGTAAGCCATTTCGGACGTCGCAATAACCGTAACACATATCAGGATAGAATTCAAGAACAGTGAGTACATACTCCTTGTATTTCTTGAGAAGGACATCAATCTGTTGCTGGTAGAGCCTCGCTGCTTGACTGGCTCTGGATCCAGCTGTCTTCTCCACGTTAGCCTCATAGATCAACATCTGGGTGTGGAAAGCAGCTCCGTTCACCCACTGCTTTAGAGACCGAGTGTTCATGTGTCCGTCCATCAGCATGGAATTCTTTGCAAGTAAAGAAAAATACACAGTTTCACAGTATTAATACATATGTGCAAAGAGTGAAAGGTCATTCTTGTTTGGGATTGTCTTCCAAATACAGACTAAAGAACCTGACTGGTTTGCACCTTGAGCCGTGTGAGCTGGACACTGAGATCCGCCTCTAATTGCCGGGTTGATGCTAACTGAAGCGTTCCGTTCCCCAAGTTGATCTGGAGACGTTTAAGGTACTCCTCCATCAGGTCTCGAACCTTCACAGTTGACAGTAAGAAAGATGAAACTCACAGAATCTAATTCAAAATGTTGGTTAAAAAGTAAAAAAAAATAAATAAAAAAAGACATATTTGTATATACAGCTTTAATGACAAAAACAACTGAGCAAGGAATGTTCAGTTTAAATCATATCACTGAGACATGTCACAATGCTCTCTGCTCCTCCCTGTCCTCTCTGTGTTCTGTGTGTTTCACATCATCGTCATGTCTCTGTTCCCATGGCCGGCTCCTTCCTTTTGTTTTTTTTTTGTTTTTTTCCCATCCCTCACCTAACTTTCCTTCTTCAATCTTCCAATTCTCCTCTTGTCCAATCATCTCGTCTCCTGCCCCCTTCCCAGTGTATTTAAGCCCCTCCCCCTCATGTTCCTGTGCTCCATGGTCAGTCTTCCTTTGTGCCTCTGTCTCCCTGTGACTTTGTTCTGACCTCTCTCCATTTTAAAACTTTGCCTGTGTTTCGATCCACCTGTGGATTTGTCTCACAATAAACTCTGTCAAACTCAGTTCCTTGTGTGAGTCTGTGTTTGGGTTCACCTCGGTTTGTGACAATAAGAAAAACCATAAAGCGTCTGGATGTCAGATCTACAAATCTAGTGGTATTTTATTGCTGAAACAATGTGGACAGACGGTGGCCTGTTTTCACAACGTGTTCAAGTTGAAACGAAAAACTTTCATTGCATTTTGGGAGTCAGTTTACAGAGCCACTGAAATCACAACTTTTTAAAAATGCTCCGACTCAATGAAAAGAGGAAAATGCAACTTTCGAAAAACGCAGGTACTGTGAATGCATACCACACCCAACTAGTGGCATTTTCAAAATGTTGGCGTAACTTTAAAAGTCACTTTAAACTTTCCTGAAACAAAAACGAAACAATATTTTCACTCGGTGCATTGTCATGTAAAAATGGACCATAATTCTATTCCATGAATTTGAGAATTACACTTTTTATTTGTTTGAGTTGTAATTTCATTTTCGTTCTAGGTGATGACTACATCCGAAATGGAGCTGCCTGAAGGTGAAACAGACTTCCTTGTCAATGAACATATGCGCTTAACAGGGACTTACAAACTGATTTTAGCATAGTGGTGTTGTTTTCTGTGGTAAGGATCTGCATTAATGCTCAATCCTGGATCAGAATCGTAAAACCTCAAGCAGTATTTTGTGATTGATTCATTCTGAATTTGAACATTTGCTTGCTCCATCCATGATCAACAGCAATCTCAGCAAGTTTCTGTTGGTTCCTCTTATTTACTTAGTTTGCTATCAATGGGGGGTTGCTTCCATTTTAGGGACTGAACTTTAACTGGGTCTGACATGAGCCTGGGGCAAAAGAGGGAGCCCACCTGAAAAAATAACCACAAATGATTCAATCAGCTGATTTAGTGTTTTTAGGGGAGGTTTTGGCCTTTCCAATATAACTGTTGATTAATAACAATGTGTTGTGTGAAAAACTCAAAATACAGGTTTATTCATGCAAACACTTTGTGAAAGTCAAAGTTCTCACCTCTCTGGCTTTCTCCTGGGCAAACACCCTCTCTATCATCTCAGCTGTTCCCAGGGCCTGTTTATTCATGATCTTTCCAACTGTCTCCAAGATCAGGGAAATGACGAGAGCCCCCAGTCCCACGGCATTCGGCACCTTGTCAAAGCCACTGAATGCTTGACCCAGTTTTTCCACAGCACTTCCAATATCTGTCAATTCCACTTTATACAAGACCTGGTCTCTGTAAGCAATCAGCTCTGCAGTCGAGTTCAGTCCAGAGAATCTCTGCAGGGAACTGAGAGGAGATGTCAGTTTGTTAGATATTTTCATCATAATTACTTTCATATGAACATTAATAATGCAGCTTTGACATGTCTTTGTGCAAAATGCGGTCAAAATGTGTCAAAATAATTAGCTAAATATTTTGTCAACCCTAAAATCGACAGATGTTTTTTTTTTTTTTTTTTTTTTTTTTTATCCCAAATTGCCAACCTGTCAATTGCAAAACCCTCCCACTGGTCTGAAGAAAACAGTGTATCGACAAATCTGGTGTAGTTGACTGGCGGCGGTTGATATGATGATGGTGATGATGATGATTCTTGTCCCATGTTGATCTCTTTTTCTTCTTCTTGTTGTCATAAAGGAAATGAGAACAAAAGAACCGTCTCTTCAAACAGATTCTTATGTGCTGATCATATCAGACCAGCGACACTTGTTGCACTGAAACAACACAAATTCCCTGTTGAATTTAAGAACCAGCAATGTGTCATGTAATCACTCTAAAAAATGCTGTTGTTCCTCTTGTACATTTTTTGAGAAACTATGTGGCAGCATCACGGAAACTGGGTCTAATCAAGAAACAATTTCCACACAAAACTGCAAGAACAAATCTTCAAAATGAAGGAGTTGGTCATTGAAATGTTTCACTGATGCCCTGAAAAAAGTACAACAAAGACTCAGTGACCCCCAGCGGGAAACCATCCACCTGTTCATGAATTTTAGTGAGAAGTGTTTGAATAATTATTAATTAGAAGTATGCCAACTCAAATGAGACTCAAAGCAGATCATCAACTTACCTCAAACACCTCCAACGACCAGCAGCACTGGTTATTTTCTTCTGAGTTGACCCAGTTACTTTTGTTTATTTATTATTGGAAAGTTTGAACAGTGCGGATTAAAGTTCATATTGGACCAATGAAGAGATCTGTTGACATATTTAAGAGATTTGAGGAAAGGCATCAAGAGGTGCTTTGAACTTTGAAAGTTCAAACAGGACTTTCCCAAAAGTGTTGTGACTACTGTGCTGAATGAGTCTATGTTTACCCCAATGAGGGCTTTGCTTGTACAATTTATGTTGTATTAACAAATAATTGTTTCACTTGGTTTGTGAAATTACTTGTACAAAGCCAAGGATAAATGTTTTGAAGATTGTGTTGATTCTTGAGCATCTGTGTGTCCGACTTTCAGGTTTTTAGGCACCTTTTCAAACATGTTTGGCGTGTGCTTATGGTTGGCATTATTTTCACAAATTCTGTTGATTTAAAGTCCGTTATATGAACAGCTGAGGTATTTATATAATTAAAAAAATCAGGTAGTTTTGTTTTTCACTTGAAGGAAAGACAGTGTATGAAAAACTGGAAATTTAATTCTTTCATGATCTAGATCCACTTGGTCCTTCTCATGGTCACGGTGGGGCTGAAGCCAATCCCAGCTGCTGTAGGTGAGGGCGGGGGACACCCTGGACAGGTCGCCAGTCTGCCGCAAGGCTTGTAATCTGACTCCAGCTTCCTGGTCTCTTCCCTTGCTATTTTTATGGATTATGGCAATAAGAAATCCATCCCAACGTGGCGTCAGCTTGTCCAAGACTCCAGGGCAAAACCATCTTGTTACGAATTGACTGGGTCCTTTGTGACTGCTTTAAATAGAGCGAACAGTTCTTAGATTAAAAAAACTAAGATCCATGAAACACCGTCCTGCTGCAGGGCGATGGACATGAACACGGCACGAGGAAATGTTCAGTGTTCATATGTTTAATGGGCTGAAGCATGAATCAAACAATCAGAACACAAAAAAACTTGTGAAAACAGATGAACCAAAGATTTGAAAACAACCTAAAATAATTCTTTCTCATCTACAGAACAGTGAGTGGGGTTGGCTTGTATTGCAGGAAGTTAAGGAGACTCGTCGGCATTTCCAGCTGGTCGATGCAGTGGATCTTGTCGATCTTCTTGAGGTATCTTCGAACGGCGAGTCGGCACTGGGAAGTCAAGGCTTTTGGATTCCCTGCAAAAAAAAAACAATTAAAAAAACAAATAGGTTACTTAAATACAAGAAGAATCTTTTGATGAAATTGACACAAAGCTTCTATACTCTTGTGTTTTGGTTAAAGGTGGAGTAGTTGTCAAGATCGCACAACTTGAATCCAAAAAAAAGGACTCAGAGGGCTGTGTGTTTTCTGTCTCCCTGCTTCGACACACCTGAAGATGCCATCGCCGATAACGAGCAACTTACTGCAATCGGCAGTGTAGAAGCAGGGAGAGATGGAAAACAAGCAGAGCTGGATTCAAAGCGAAAAATTGAGATTGGTGAACAGCATTTTCTTTACCTCTCTCCCGCAGAAGCAGCTCCACGGCCTCGTTCTGCTTGGTGGACTTCTCAATGATCAGCGTAGGGAGGTAGACGTTGGCGCCGAAGTCGATGAGAAGCTGGATGTACTCCACGCCGCAGCCGTGCCTCAGGCACATCTCCAGCACAGTTTTGGGCTGCTTCATGGACCCCAGCAGCTTGGCATCCGTGCAGTTGTAGTCCGGGTCGGCGCCGAACAGGAGCAGCAGCTTGAAGCACTCCATGTGTCCGTAGACGGCGGCCAGGTACAGTGGTCCGCTGGACACCCGGGCGCCGCAGGTCCAGAGCAGGACTTTGGAGCGCGAGTTGGCCTCGGCGCCGTGCTTCAGCAGCTGCTTCAGGATCTCGGCGTCACCCTCCCGGGCGGCGGTGAGAACCGGGGAGCAGTTGTTTGACGGGCTGCCATCAGGATTGGCGCCGGCCCTGAGGAGCGTTAAGACGCAGTCCAGGTATTTCCCACGGACGGCCGCGAACAGGGGGGTCTGGGCTTTGACGTCGATGCAGTCCACGAGGGCGCCATGGGCTAGCAGGACCTGTAGGCAGCTGAGGTGACCTTTGGACACGGCGGCGTGCAGAGGCGTGCCCGCGATGCCCCAGCCACCTCTGCAGTTGATGACCTTCTTGTAGATTTCCTGGCAGAGCATCTCATCCAGGAGTCTGTCATTGTTTTGTAGCACGGCCTGTCTGAGCTGGGAGATTTCACTGCTTCGTTCTTCCTCCTCAGAAGTCCTCAGCTGGAGCATGAAACCTACAAGAAAGTAGGAATTAAACAGATTAGGGGGCTTGGGCGAGTTAAAGCTTGAAGATTAGCACTACTATCAACAATTCGACTTCTTTCAAGACGAGTTAAAGTAAATTAGAGAAATCTTTTACCTCATCACGTAAACATTAAAAATATTTAACATTTATGCCGAGAATAAAGTCCCTAATGCTAAAGAAAACGCCCATATCTCGGCCTTTCCACGCACGCCAAACCTCACTCAGAAAATCGCCTATTTAGTATTCAATTACGTACCCACACACATCTGCAGCAGTTTCACCACAAATATCAGTAAGGGGTTACAAATAAATATATTAGGAGAAATTCGGCATATAAACACGCAAGAAAGTGAGTTAATTAATTCAAGTTTCCTTCCATTCTTCCCGTCACAACAAACACAGCGTCACCTCGCACAGCCGAGAACAAGGAAAACACTCGCTTATACTCCGCTCAAACTCATCCATGCATCCGATTCTAAAGTGGTAATCCACAATTCACGCACCGGTACGAATGTTGCCCTTCTTTTAATCGCGTTGCTTCATGAGGAAGAGGCTATTCCTGTCTGTTTGGGTCGCTTTTTATCATGACCGAGGAGTCGAGTCGCCATCAGCGGCGTCCTTCTTCTACGGCTGTGTTGGCCTCAAGCGGCTCTACTGCCTCCAGCGGGCAAAAAGTGGAACTACAAGGAGGCGCTGTGGAGTCACAATAATGTAGTAATAATGTGATAATCACCAGCAATAAACTCATAAAAAATAATGTAACAATAATGAACATTTTCAGCATAATAAATCCAGTAGTGTCATAATATTAAGTAATGCAAACTCTGATAATATAGTAAAATGTAAAAAAGAAGAAAAACAAAACAAAATTGAAAGCATAGTATTTATTATGGCTGGATGGATGGATGGATACATTGTTGATCCCATGTAAGAAATGACAGCAGACACAACTGTGTGTGATTGTGTGAGGGAGTGAGTGAGAGAGAGAGAACAGGCAGGAAAAAAATGAAAGGCCTAAATGCATATACTAATAGCTCTCTAGTTGATGTCAAATTCTTCTTTTTTGCTACAACTTATGCTCTAGGTAGTGAAAAAGCATCTTTTGAAGGAAAGTACAATAGTTTCCAATGCAATTTCCATAGCAACAGACTGACAATTTCACCTTATCTTCAACTTTATCTGTTCCCTCTCCAGGCAACACAGATGGCATCCTCTCCTTTAACACCACCTCTGTTTCCCTGCATGTGCGTCACCGAGCCTTTGTTTGAGGAGGTCTCTGTGCTTGTGCGGGGTCGACAGCCTGTGGAAATGTTGCAGGAGAAACTACTTTCAAAGTCTGGAAAAACAAAAACCCCAACCAGCGCAGACCGAGTCCCGCTTTAATAAAGAAACAATAACTGTTTGGACTCTGAGACTTGTTCCTTTCTGTCAGGATCCTTCGTTACATTCTGTCTGATCAAGTCCACCCGTTTCTGTTGAGTGCCAGGGTTTTTACAACATGGTAATGAGCAACGCCGGCCTCCTCTGTCCACTCTGCTTCTATGGCTGTTGCTGAGAGACAAAGTAGAAGTCACCCAGGCGCTCAAATAGAGGCAAGAAGAGGCCTTTATTAAAACGACACCACCATAACTCATGGTGTGCTCGCAGGAGGCGTTCAGAGGGAAGTGTGAACTGAAGCCACAGTGCTGGGTTTGGAATAAGACTGGTTGAACATCAGTTTGAAGAGTGTGTTAATTCTCTGGAAGAGAACATGATTTGCCTGACAAGATGACGGGTTTCCAGACACAGGCATTGCTATGGATCATCTGTGCAGTTTGGATCACCACAAATGGAGGTGAGAAGCTACATTATGTATTAGATTACAAATAAGTAAATGTGTGAGAATTTACCCTGGAAAATCTTCGTTTTACATCATTCTGAAAGACGGGCTGACGGTGTTAAGAAAAGCTAACAGATGTGATTGGAAAGGGGCATAGAGTAAAGGCGTTTCCTTCAGTCCTGAGTAACAGTTGTGTTGTAGTTTTTTTGTTTGTTTTGATGGTCAGTGCCTACGCAGGTAAAATCACTGAGACTTTGCTGGATCCTGCCTGTTTCTCAATCAGTCCTGTAACATTTGCTTTTGCCACAGATGAAGCTCAGTGCCCAATTTTTAGTCTGAAGACGAGTTTAAGAATCAATCTTGTGCAGAGTTTGCATGTTATTTTGTTGCATGTTGTGTGTGCTTCAGTTTTACCCCTCACAACTGAAAGATTAGCCATTTCTTACGTTTTAATATTTATATACTTTATAAATGAATGTTGTGTTGTGAAATTTGTGGGAATTGTATGATTTTAACTTTTTATCCAGTGTTTCAACTATTTTTTTTCTTTGACTTTATATGAAAAAATAACTATAACTCAATGTTATTTGTGTTCAGTAATTATTTGACCAACATCAAACGTAGTTCATGTTTATAAAAGTAAAAATCCCTGGAGGTGTGGAGCAGGTTATTTATTGTTCACATTGGGTACGTAAATACACACTGTCAATCATGCAGGTTGGAGATAGAATTCAGGCCAGATGCACATGAATGCATCTAGGAAAATGTTTCTCTCCTTTATTAATTCCTTCAACAGGAATGATCTCGTGGATATAAGAAAAAAAAAATGCACTAAAATAGATGACCAAGCATACCTGAGTTAATTCATTTCCTTTTGGAAGAAATTAGAAGTTACCAAAGAGTGTCACTTTCTCTATAAATGATCTTGAATGTGCATGTTCAAGAGTGTACATCATATTTAACCATAGCCAGCCGGGAATGGCTCCAAACTTAACTGAGCTAAAATATTACAGAAGGTGCATGGATCGCTACACTCTACCTCCCGTTGACTTCAGACAGTCCTGCTGTGTCGCAGCACTTCACTTTGATCGCTGCCTTTCAGAGTCCTGTCCGAAAGGCTCCCGGGTCCACCTGAGCAGCCTGCGATGCTTCTGGCTTTCTGAGAAGTCCTTGTCATGGACAGAAGCACGAGACTCCTGCTCTGAAACTCACGGAGGGAATCTGGCGTCTGCTGAGGGGCCCGAGCTGCAAAATTTCATCTTCAAAGTTTTTCCAGTGTGAGTCTGCAAAGTCTTTACGTCATGTGATACTTTTGCTTCTTTCTTCTGATTTAAAATCAAGTATCCTGTTGTTTCTCTTTCTCTATAGGAAAACCACTGAGTGGGTATGGATGCAGGGGCGAGAGGGAGCTGAAGGTGGTCTCTCAGTACAGCAAAGTCCAGCCGGGTGGGACAAAGGCGATGACAGTCAGGGCGGGTGCAGCCAGATGGCCTTGGGGACACTGGGACGGTGGAGGAAGGTCCAGTGCACTGGGCGATACCTCTCCCTTTGTGAAAAGAAAGTAACTGGTAAGACTTTTGTTTTTGTAAATGTCACAGCGAGGTGACATGTCGATGGTGCAAAGACGTCCCAGGAAATCAATGAACAGCGCTCACCTGTAAACTATACAGGACGAAGATAATGTCTTGTGGTTAGCAGGAATTACAGCAGGTGAAATTCAAAGAGGAAACCAACAAGGATCTATAAAATTGTCTCATTACTCCCCTGAATGTGAAGAAAAATGTGGAATTTAAAAAAAAAATGTGGAATATCTACCAAGATATAACAGTTGGGGTTTATGCTGTTGATGAGGTTATAAGATCAGCAATGTTGATTTGAGTACCATAAGATGATCAGTGTGTCTGTCTTTGTGCAGAGTCTTTACCATCTATGGACAGTTATCTCACTGGATTGGTCGTAATGACCGGCAGCTACACCTCCACCCAGATTCAGCCTCTCTCCAGTGTCCCAGACATCGGACAGCACATGGTGGAGGTTTGTAAAGTGTCAAGAAGAATTTTCAAAGTGATTATCAGGAGGAAGGAAACAGAAAGAATTCAATGAGCCACTTAATTGAAACAAAAAAAAAAAGGAAAGGTTTTGTATATTTTAAGAAAACTATTTCCTGGAAATGTGGCTGATCAACAAGTCGAAATTAATTCAAATGAGCACAGTTGGATCAGGACAAGTTGTACTGGAAAAGAAGTACTTGAAATCATTTGCATTCTGTGTCTAATTCTTCAGTACTTTGATGTTTGTTTAAACTAAACAGGTCTTTTTCTGCTTGTTTTGCCCACAGGTGCAGCTTTTTCCAGGCTTATGGTTCAGTCATGCTGGTCAGTTAACAGCAGTGGAACTGGTGGTCCAACCCAGCCCCGTATCGTCGTCGGCTCGAATCCAGATCCTTCGACCTTACTGCAAACCCAACCACCACTTAGTTCCTCCAGGTACTGGATCACAGTCCCTGTGAATGCCCCCGTCTGTCAGATACTGCGGGTGATAATCTCCTGTAAACTCAACAGGTTGCAGCTCTCTCCTTAATCCGTTCAGCTGCTGCTCAGGCCTGCCGCTGTGTAACACCACAGGGGGCTGCAGCACGGGTCAGTACTGGTGCCATCTGCTGGAGGCCTGCATGCCCGTCACAAGCCCGTGCAGCCCCTACGACCCAGCAGCTGAGGGCCGTGGCTTTTCATTGCCGCCTCGCTACATTGCGCTTTCGCCGCTCTACCACTTAGCGGCTGACCTCCCTTTAGAAGTAAACCCAAGCTCTGAACTGAGATCTATGAGCGTGAGTTGATATTTGTTGCACCTGATATTCTTTGAAAGTCTCTGTGGACTAAGACGTGTACATTTTGAAAGTTTCCCATAACTTTTTTGTCCCCAACAGGTGCTTCTCCCCGAGCAAGCCATTATGGTTTACCCTGATGACGTTGTGGCGATTCAACACACTGCTGACTCTGGTAAATTCCTGCATTGCCTGAGTCGTGACGCTTCCCTAAACTCCTCCTGGCGCCAAAGCTACCTGTCCTTCAGGGGGCCAGAATGGGGAGGGTGGCTGGAGGGCGGACCGACTTCACTGCCTCAGGGAAGTGAGTGGGTGGATGGGGTGGTGTGCGATCTTAAGATGCTGTATATGGACACGCTTCACAAAGCCACTGAGCATGAAGAGATTTTTGACGACACTCATACAGAGACGACCACAACATCAGGCCTTGATTCCAGTCTGAGGTCTAGATTCAGACTCGGGGTCATCCACCCGTTACCGGATGAAAGGAGCCAGATTCATGTGAAAATCAGCACCCCGACGCTGATTGTGGTCAAGGCATTGTTTGCAGAGAAAGCCACGAGCTCATGGTCAGCGCCAGTCCTCCAGGCCGGAATCCCATTTCTTCCATCCTGCCCTGAAGAGTTTGACCAATCGTCTCCAGACTGTCAGTCTCCTGATGCCTGGTTCTCCTCTGTGACGTTCATATTGCCATCACCGGGGGTTCACGTCCTGAACATCAGCGTCACGGATGGAGAAAGCTTTCAGAGTGTGACCGTGAGAGTTTTTGGCCATGAGGCCATATCGGGGCTTCGTTTTGAACCACGCGGATGCTCGAGGATGCTCATGGGCACATCACAGGTAAGAATAAAGAATAATCTGCAGCAAATACTTCTGGTTTGTTTAGCCACGTAATTTTGAGATACCTTGTCGATAACCTACTAGACCACCATCGAAGTTGTGAATTATGATTTTGTACTTCCCTTTAGTTTTCACCAATTGATTCAGCTGACACTTACTTGAAGCGCTTACATGAAGGACACTAGATTTTTTTTAAAAAATGATACTAATGTGCACTAATGTGAGAGTTTCTTTGATCAGCAGCACTAGAAGCTGATGTAACAGTTTATCACTTGGGCACAATGAGTAACTCTTCTGGGTTCTTTATATGTGGATTTCCAGGTAAAGAAGTCATTGTGAACATATAAATGAGAAGCTTTTGAAATACATGTTTCAGTGTCAGAAACGTTTCAGCTTACCTCCTTCACCAATGCCTTCTTATATTGACAGTAAACTGGTGTTTCAGGAAATTTGCACAACCTTTTAATTTCCACATGGAGGTATGTTCGTAGCTTGTCTAAATCTGACCTATCCATTAAAAAAAGTGCAAAAATACCTCTAAAATATACAAAACCTTTCAGGATAAAGATTTTGTCCTGTTGCCTCCTAATATAGTATATTTAAAATAATTGCTATCATAAAGATATTGGGTTCTTTTGACCAGTTTCTGGAGATGGAAACATTTTGTGTGTGTGTTTGTGTTCAATGTTTTGTACTGCAGGTATTTACAGCCAAAGTGGAGAGTGGATCGACAGTGAAATTCACATGGGTGATTGACGACTTGCGTGAGTTTGTTCATGAAGGGGAATCTTACAGTGTGATGTTTAAGAAACCTGCTCAGTATAAACTTCAGGTAAGATTCTTGATTAATCTGTTTTCTAAATTTAGCCATATTGGGAATCAGAATTTATCAGCGTTAGCACTTGCTTATAGGACAGATTGAGCACCTTAGGTAGGTACTCAATCCATCATAGTGTTTCTTTATATTTGAAAAAGGTTCAGTGATATAGGGTCGTCTATACAACCCCCACCAGGTGACAGCTTCCAACCCCATCAGCTCTCAGAGCCAGCAGATCCTGCTGACCGCCGACGAAGCGGCACCACTGGGTGTGCCCGAGTTCCTGTCTGTGACGGAGGTCGCTGCCTTAGACGTTTCTTACATCTACACCATCAGGGTCAAAGTAGATATCTCCCTCCCAGTCACAATCCGGTGAGGAGGTCTTTGGTAAAAAGTTCTGGCAACTTTTGTTGAAGAATGTCTGAATGATGAAGTATCTTTACATCCTGCTCCGCTAAAGTTGTGATTCCTTTGTTTTCCTTGTGCTCCGTGGCATGTAGATGGGATTTTGGGGACAGCAGCATCAATGTCGTTCACACTAAATCGGCTCCATGTCACACCACGAAAGAAGTGGAAGAGACAGGAGTCAAACAAGTTTACATCCACGACTCAGTGAACTATACATATTCCATCCCAGGTATACTCAAACCCACACACCATTTTGACATTGAAAGCAACTATTCAGGATTTTTTATGTGTTTTCTACTAGACAGGCATTTGATTAATCAACTGCATCACATTATCTCGACTCTGACTTTGTTTCTTACACTAACTGGCTGCTATTTTTTCCAAATTAGGCATAATAAACCTCCTGCTCCAAACAAACTGAATAATGGTTTGGAAGACATATTGAACTGTTCAGTAGTAATGTGTACTACCAAAGTGAAAAACATACCACATTAGGAAAAGGGTGACTTTTTCATTATCATTTGGTGTGTGGCTGGACATATAGCTCTATTTATATGTTAATGTTGGGGCTTTTTTCTAGATGCCACATCTTTCATCTAGCAGGCATGGTTACAATATTGATGTGCTGTGTTTGTCCTTTGGCCTTTTTCTACAATGTTGACTCAATTATGATTGTTTTAATTGTGCCATTTTGGTAGGGTCAATTTAGCAAATTCCAAAACTGGCTTTTATTTACGATGAGTTATGACTGGTCAAAGTTTTTGCTGTCCCAACAGTGATTCATGAATCATTTGTTCAGTGATTGAATTGATGAAAACAGTGGTAACATGGCCGTGTGCATACCACTGAGGATAACTGAAGGTACTGCAGAGTGGTGTGTGTTTTCATTTCATAGTGTTTCTTAAATGATAACTTGTACACCTATGCATCCCACTTGTAAAGGAGGGTTTTGCTGAAAAAAATATTTATGGGGGCTTGTCATGTTATGACTGAGTCCATCTTTACATATACTTTTTTTTTTACTTTTTTGTGAAGGGATTGTAGTAAAAGGATGGTTTGTGTCTCTGCTCCTTCCAGAGGACTACAGCCTTCATGCTGAAATCTCCAATCAATTCGACAACACTGAGGCATCCGTGAGGATAAATGTCCGCCCACAGTTAAGCAGACTTGCTATTTCCCCTTCCACTCCGGTGGCCGTCATCCAGCAGCCTCTCCAACTTGAAGCTTCTGTCAAGCCGTCTGACTTTGGCGTCTCTTACACTTGGGACTTTGATGACGGATCGAAGCCTGTTCAAGGTGTTCACTGTAAAATCAGCCACAGCTTTGGATCTGCAGGAGTTTTTAACATCACTGTATCTGCCGACAACACTTTTACTTCACTGACTGCGTGGCTTTTGCTGGTAGTCTTAGAGAAGATCTCTGGATTATCTGTCTCCTACAGCGGATCGAGTGAGGCGGGCGATGCTGTGGAGTTCAGAGCTGAAGTTGCATCTGGTACAAACCTCCTCTGGGATTTTGACTTTGGCGATGGCTCCTTTCAGGAAGAACTTACAGTTGATTCCATCTCCCACTTCTATATACTTCCAGGAAAATATAGAGTAAACGTGACAGTTTCCAATTCTGTCAGTCAAGCTCATCAGTGTCTTACTGTGGAGATTTACAGTTTGACTGTGAGCGGCGTTCTACCGGCAGAATGCGTGACGGCCGGACTTGACATTCAGTTTACTGCTCTGGTAAATGGAAATTCATCCGTTCTAAGTTTTTATTGGCTTTTTGGAGACGGATCACCCTTAAAAGTTATAAAAGGCCAACCAACAGTCATGCACAGATTTCCAAGCCATGGGGCTTTTCCTGTTAACCTCACTGTGTTTAGTACTATTGCATCTGTATCATTTACTTCCAGTATCTGTGTTGTAAGTCCAATAAGTAAGATTGTGGTGCAAACCTCAAAGGATGTAGTGGCGGTCGGAGAAAATGTCTGCCTGACAGTTTTGGTGTTCCCTGAACAAATGACCGGTTACCAGTTCAAGTGGTTAACTAGCTCTTTTGGTCTCTGGTCAGCTGAAACTGAGAACTCTGAGGAGTGTTTTGTCTTCAGAGATGAGGGTATTGAGGAAATCTTCATAATAGCAAGTAACAAAGTCAGCAATGAAACAGCCAAAGCTTCTATCACTATTCAAAAACCTGTGAGCAAATGTTTGATTAGGCATGATCTTCAAAGCGAGACCTTGACAGTCAACATAGGAGCATCATTTTGGGTGGAGGGTTGCGTTGGCAGTAATGTATCAGTGATTTGGGACTTCGGCGATGGATCTCCGGTGAAGCAGAAGCAAAATGTGTCGCATGTTTTCACTGTGACGGGTCAGTTCACTGTTAATGCCACAGCATTTAACCGAGTGAGTCAAAACTCTGCAACCCTAAAAGTAAACGTTTCACTCCCAGTTTCAGACCTGTCTCTTCACACCAACCAGCCGAGCACTGCAGTAGGAGAGGAAACACTGATCACAGCAGTTAGCAGTGATATCAGCACCACTGATTTCTACTGGATAGTAGAAGGAGTAACTTCAACCAAAAGAGGCACTAATCTTTTTAGATTTGTGTTTCCCAAACCCGGAGTGTATCAAGTGAAAGTTATGGCTCTGAACCTCGTGAATCAACGAGAGGCGGCTCTCTCAATTGAAGTTTTTGAAAGAATAGAAGGTCCTCAGATTAAATGTTCTAGCCTGACAAAAACCAAGTATGTACCTACACATAAGAAAATTCAATGTGTTGCCTCAGTCAGAAAAGGCTCTAACATCACTTACCAGTGGCTTGCCACCCAGAGTGAAGCATCGCAACAACTTACAGGCAATGGAGAGCTTTTTCATGTGACAGCTGAAACTCCCGGGATTATATCAGTTCAGTTTACAGCCTCCAATATGTTGGGTCAGGTCTCCAGCACTGCTTCCTTTGTGGCTCTGGAAAGTATAACAAATGCACACATAGCAAAGCAATCAAACACTGTGGCATTTAGGGAAGTTGTGAATATTTCTGTCATGGTGGACACTGGATCAGACCTTCGGTACTTTTGGTTTGTGAATACTAATTCTTTACCTCTGCAGACGAGCAGGCCCTTTCTTCTCCACACGTTCACAAATTTAGGACGACAACTTGTTGGAGTTTCAGTTCAAAATGCCGTAAGCCAGAGTAATGACACCAGCTGGTTCATGGTTGTGGAAGAGATCCAAAAGGTAGACTTTAAAATTAATAATAAGAAACATCCATTTTATGTCGATGCAAGTGCTTCTCTATCTTTTCATGGATTTGTCCACAAGGGTAGCAGTTTGCAGTGGGAATGGAAAGTTAGAACTGCCAACGAGAACTTATTTACCTCTGCAAATCAAACAGTCATCTATACATTTTGTCAAGCAGGCATCTATCAGGTGTACCTGAATGCTTCTAATGAAATTAACTGGCAGATAGTTTCACACACTATCACAGTGCAAGATGCAGTCCAAGGTCTTCAGCTAAACATTAGCAAGCTCTCTCTCTGTACTGGGGACCAAGTTACCTTCTTTCCAGCAATCACCAAAGGCACCAATGTAAGCCTTGTTATAATTTTCAAAAACAAAGACTGGGTTTACAGTGAGGGTATTTCTGAAGGTCACTATACAACATCAATCCTTCCCGTTGGGGAAAACACGGTCACGGTTAAAGCTCTGAACCATGTCAGCAGTGCTGAAACATCTGCTATTGTTCTTGTAATTGAGAAAATTGAAGGTTTGCGACTTGTAAATTGTTGCTCAACGGTGCTAGAGGCTCTGAAAGTAAAACGATTCAAGGCAGAAGTTCAAAGTGGATTTCCCGTTAACTACACCTACATATTTGACATGGAAAGATCTACATTTACACAGCTTAGAGGAGAAGAAGTGACGTTTACTCCACCTGCGGGCGGTTTGTTATCAGTTAGTGTTCTGGCAAGCAATGGAGTCTGTTCCCAAGTGCTCAATGAGACTGTGATGGTTGAGAGGGCTGTAAAGAAAGTCAAGCTTGTCTGTTGTTCAGAGAAAATATTTGTGGGACACGCTGCCTGGTTTTCTGCAGTTGCTGCAGAAGGTAGTAATATCAGATACCTTTGGGACTTTGGAGATTCCACTGAAGCTTCTGCAACACAATCAAATAATATCAGTCATACTTATTATGATACCGGAAAATTCCACGTCATGGTTAAAGCTTTCAACAATGTCAACCAAGTATCCAGGCAGCTTATCATAGAAGTGGACATGCTTCAGTGTTCCACTCCTCAAGCATCCTTGATCCAGAATCAGTCCACCATCTTCAGGTCAAGGCCAAGTTTCTTCGAAGCAAGCATAGATGTTAACTGCTCTGCTTACAAGACTACCTTTCTGTGGGAGATCTTTACACAGTCACATTGCTCCAATGACAGCACAAATTTATTAGCGAACAAAGTCCATCGGGAGGATGCAACTTCACCTTTTCTCTTACTTCCAAAATCGACTCTTGAAGTTGGACAATACGTTCTAGTATTCACGGTTTCACTCCAAGGAACTCCTCTACTTGCCCAGCGGAAAACCACCATCACAGTCGTCCACTCCCCGTTAGTAGCTGTCATCAAAGGGGGCTCTCACAGACTCTGGTCCAGCCTCAGTGACCTGGTCCTGGATGGATCAGACTCTCAAGACCCTGACATGGAGCCTGGAGAGGAGAATATGCTGCATTATCACTGGGCCTTCACGATGGCGGTAAAAGACCTCCCATGCCTCAGAATGTGTTGATTGCTGTTTGAGTGTGCGGCGTTAATTCTTTGTGACAAACTTGTCTCACTGCATTAAAACCTGTTTTTGCAGCACTCCGCCGAGGCTCATTTTGTGAAACGGCCCACTGTGAGCGTCAGCAGCCGAATGACTATTCTCAGCACACAACTGCAAGCTGGCTCCATCTACATTTTCACCCTCACAGTGCACAAGGATGGAAGATCTGCTTCGATCAATCAGACGGTGAATATCGCCTCTTACCATTTTTATTTGGCTAATTATTTGGCTAACAGTTCTACTCTTACGTCAGTTGCACTCACTGATGTCTTTTCTCTTTCAGGTGACTGTGACTGAAGCTCCCGTGCTTCCTGTCAGTATTGAATGCATATCCTGTTCCTCGGCTTACCATGTCAGTTACACCAACCCGGTCGTCCTCACAGGACATTGTGGACAATGTGGTGACCGGGCTCAGGTAATCATTCACTGTTAAAAAAAAAAAAAAATGGTGGGACCTATGCTAATAATGCTGTCTTTCCAAATCCATACATTCAAGTTTCATCTTTAAAGTGACCTGCTCTTGCTTGTTTATGTTAGCATGAGTTAGGAATAGTTTCTCTCACTTAGAGGTCCTCTCTACCTGCGAAGAGAAAGTTGTTTAGGGTGCTGAAAATTAAAAAAGTGGACAAATGCTTATTTTGCCTATTACCTTTTCATGTAAATAGAGCACTTTCACTAAATTTTCATGGTGTTTTTGCTTATTGATCAGAAAGTGGATAAAAGGTTTAAAGGTTTTAATCCCATTTCTGACAGGTTATCACGGCACACAATGGCCCTCATTTATCAAACGGGAGTACGACGGTATATGGGCGTACGCCCGTCGTACGTCCATATGAAAGACGGGTTGGTTATTTGTCAATTTGGTCGTGATCGTTCGGAAAGATGAAATCTCACGACAGCTCTGACATCGTGTACGCAAGTTTCAGTCAGTGCGGACTTGCGGTGCAGTGCAGAAGAACCTGGCGGAGCGTGAAAATAACTATAAACCACATCTCAAACACGCCATAAAGCAGGAGCAGCACACATTCAGTACAGATTAAAAAATAAATAAATAAAAGCTAAAATTTTGCCCTTATGGAATATCTAATAAAATTCTTCCTCGTGGGATTAATAAAGGATTTTTAACTTTCAACAAGTCCGCTTGTTCATTCTGCCATGGAGAGGAGCAGTTTTAACAGTGCGCAAAGACGCACAGCTGCTGCTGCGGAGCTGCTTCAGACGCTCAGCCAGTGGGGGAAACGCTGCTTTTCCTGTTCATCCCCGAAAAGGTGTGCGACTTTATTTAGGTAGTTTACACAATATTGCACTGGCGATAGAGTTACTTTGATGCGTTTGCGCCACAAGAGGATGTGGGAACCAGCAGAGCCGCACTGGGTCTGGACGGAGGAGACAGGACCTGAAGAACCGCGACTGAAATGCAAAATACACTCTAAAGTATAGAAAATTATTTATTTAATCAGTGATGTGATGCCAGCAGCCTGGAAAATAACATATGAACTAAAGGGAGGTTAAATACAGACAGAGGACGTTTAGTCAAACATTTTATGAAAACTTCTATAAATTGTTTTTAATTTAAGCAGCACCAGCAGCGGGTGGCACGCGCCGCCCTCGGTGGACTGAGTCCCGGGTCCTGTTCGGTCCTGTGCTGTGTCCCGTTCGGTCCGAGGTGCGTCTCGGTGGGACCGTCCCCGCTGTGTGAAGGAGGCCGGGCCGCGGTGCCGCGCTGTCTGACTCTGAGACATCATAAAACAAAACAATAAAACTCTGAGCTGTACAACATGAGTCGGCTTCATTATCTGTAATATCAGGGTTAAATTAACGGATCTATAATCTGCTCAGACCTCAGCCGGTGTCCGTTCATCCAGGTGACGCTGCTCACCGCTGCCGTGAACAGCGTCCTCCAGACTGCGTTTTTCTACTCTCCTTTAATTTCAGTTTTTTTTTCTTCCAAAGAGCTCCTCCTGATTTCTCTCCACCTCAGACCTGAGAGGATCCATTTCCAGCTCCCAAAAGTTTCTTTTTTCGCCAAAATCGCTCCTTTTCTGTGTTTGACCTCACTGGGCGCGGCTTCGGAACTATGAATATTTCAGGGCGTAACATTGTTAATGACGATCGAATTCAGCCGCCGCATTTATCAACACCCGATCACTCAAACGCTGAGATCGGCGAGGTACGGAAGTTTCTGTAATGCCGTGCGAGCCCCGTCGTACGATGAGCTCACCGCTCAGATATACACCCGTTTGAAAGATGGATTGATAAATGAGGGCCAATATGTGTTTAGCTATGTCCAGGACTGTTTAAATACATTTCCCCAAAGAGATCGGTAAAGTATGTTACTTCTTTCCCTCCTCAGTATGTTTTATGCGTTGTATGTGTTTTCGACAGTACCAATGGAGTGCTGAAGACCAAAGTGGACAGACCCTTGAGCTTGATGAGGTTGCGACCACCACTGGGAAGTTTTCACCCAACTTGGTTTTGCACTCAGGTGTCTTGAAGCCTGGACATAATTACTCCTTTACCCTTGATGTATCTCAGCCTGTCACTGGTCGGTGGGGCAAAGCCAGTCTGAAGATACAGCCCAACAGTCCCCCACATGGAGGTCTGTGTGACCTGAGTCCACAGTCAGATATTCGTTTACTGGAGACGATGGTCACCTTCAACTGTTCAGGTAAGAGTCTGGTAATGTCATGTAACAAAAACCTGACCAGACCTATTTAAATTGGTGTTTGACTTGTGGTCTGTGAAGTATGTGTTTAGCTCTGTATCAGCTTGAACAGGCACCACACTTACCCAACACTTATCTAAATGAAGCAGGTGGAGAGACTGAGCGGATCGATTCAACCTCATCTTACAAGAGTCTGTTCTCTGTGCAGGATGGCAAGATGAAGAAAGCAGTGCCTTTCAGCTGATCTATAATTTTCAGGTTGTGCTATGTGAGCCCATTAGCAGCGAATGCCCTGTGCTCACTCTTTATAGGTGAATTTTGGACTCAGCCTATAATTATTATCACACCAATAAAGTGTAATCCTCATTTTACTTTGCTGCCGTTGTCCTTAGGGTTTTATCAGAGGATTTAATAGTCTCCATTTTTCTCCCAGGGGCACTCAGTCCATGTTTAGCAGCCTTGTTCCAATGGGATTTCCTGAACACCAAGAAAAGATGTCAGTTATCACAGTTACACTGTTTGTGGAAAACCATTTGGAGGCCAAAGTCATTGCTCTGGAAAAGTAAGAGTGCAAGGGGTGAATTTACAAAATGAACCGTAGGTTTCTGTCCAGTGCTTTGCACTCTACAAATTCATACGGGCTCTAATGTACCTCTTTTTCCAGAAAATTAATGGTTGAAAACCCAGCACAGGATAAGACTGATGGCAAGTGGTTCAGGAATAAGAGCCAGACAGAACTTTTGGCTTTAGTGCAACGAGGAAACCCTCAGGAGATCATCCCTTACTCCATGGCTGTCATCAGCAAACTCAATCAGGTATAATGTCAGTGGAAGAAGTTTAGGTTCTGTTGGATGAATGATATGATTAAGAGGCAGATTTTCTCATTTAACAGAGGGAGTTTGGACGGACAGCAGAAGAACGTAATGAGAGGCAGGAGATCCGGAAAAATGTGACTGAAGCTCTCACGTCTCTTCCCGTGTCCTCAGTATTGGATGTTGACCAGATCAGCTCAGCTTTGTCACAGTCTACTGTAAGAAAAGACATTTTACATTATTTCACAAATTTAAGTCATTAGGACTGGGGCAAAGACATCAATAGCCCACTAGCCCTATGTTTGACACGTCTGCTCTAATACCTTGAAATGCAGATGTGACACAAAAAACGCTGAAAATGTTAATTGTTTTCAGTCATTTCTGCTGCCCCCTTTTGTTGAAATGACAACTTTTCTTCATCTAGGCTTTTCCCAGTGAGTTGGTCTGTGCACTCTGTCATGAGAAGGTTTTGGAATCTGTGGGGAAGATGATCCATGTGCTGAAGAAGCATACGAGTCCCACTGTTTTCCCGGTGGTCAATGCAGGAAGAAACATTCTTAGTGTCATAGGTACTCATCTTTCATCGTTCATCATCAAGAAAAGGTCTTGTTGTGATGTTAACAATTGATGGCTTATCTCCGTGTTTCCAGGTAGCACCCTGGCTGCTGTGTCTAAGTCTGGCAGTCCCCAACCACCCAACACAAGGACCCTGCAGGCACATCCAGGCATCGGTTTGTTGGGATTTAGACATGTCGGTGAACTGATGCGGATCCTCATGCAGTCACGTGTTCATGGTGAGACGCCTCTGGCGCTCTCCACCAACTACATCACCACCGTTGGCTTCCATGGCAGCCCATCCGAGCTCCTCTGCACTCAACCAGACCAGCATCATGTTGCCCAATCCAAGTCGCCATCTGGTCTCTGTCAGTTTCACATCCCAGCCTCTTTTACCGCTCACCTGCAGAGTAACAGGTCCGAGGTTGTGCAGGTTCTCTACGGGACGGGTGGGGCACTGGAATCGGACGTTTTGCTTGCAGAGGCCGACCCTCCAATTTCCACCAACCTGGTTGCCATGGAGCTCGCCACTCATGAAGGTCAGCCCATACCCATCCAGGACTTGGAGCCTGAACAAGCCATACGGGTCACCCTCCCAAACAGGAGGCCAGTGGATCAGGGTGGTGGAGGTAGAAACAGACGAGGCGGTGAGGCTGGGAATAAGACATGTCTCACTGTGACAGTCCCTGCTGAAGGACAGCTGAATTTCACTGTGAAAGCACCGGATGATCTGGATGAAAACGCAGGTTTATACATCTCCTTTAACTCCAGGCTGGCTCCAGGTACAGTACCTGCCTTTATATAATTTTACGCTCTGTGTTCATGGTTTGCTAAAGAAAGCACCTATTATTGTGTGTAATCTTATCATATCCTCATTTGTTTTATTATTTTATCAACAAAAGAAGTAATTGTTCAACAGGGGCTTATAAGTTCCTCTAATGCACATACTGTACATGTAAGTCTGTTGAAGTCAGTTTCTGCAAACTCAAAGCTACTGTGGCTGCACACCGCATCTTAGAAATAGGCTGCGCCAATGTGGAAAAAGGAATTTCCCCAAGGAGATCAATAAAGTATGCTTAGCTGAGATTAAATGTCTAAATCCTGACCCACCTAAAACGGAAAAGTGCTATGTTTTTCTCATAAAATAAGAATTGATGAATAAAAGGCTACTGGAAAGTGACATTTTGTTTATCGAAGCCAATCCTCCACTTTCCACCAGTCTAATCACCACGGACCATTTGTAGGCAGTTTGGAAGCAATGCTGCTTAGAAATCTACTCCTTCTCTTTGTTGGTGCGGTAGTAGTATTCTGTACAAATTCATTTTAAATACATGCTAAATATTGCATTGAAAATCGATGAAAACTGGACATTTTCATGAATTTATAAAACACTTCAGGCAGCCTGGAGTGCAAAGAGAGGACGTATGATCACTACAACTAATAAGATGCATTATTTTATGGCGTATATTGCTGAGTAACTCAAGTGAACGCTGTGCAATACCCTCACTGTATATCTATCCATTTCTGCATACATTTTTCATTAAAAAGACTGTTCTCAAACTGCATTATGCATCTCCAGGAGCTATTCCAGTGAGTCTGGGACATGTCAGAGTAGAAGTAAGCTCGGCAGTACGAGGGACTAATGCATTGCAGGATTCCCTGGTGAGAGGGTGGTCTCTCACTCTGCCTGCTCCCACCTCGTCCTCTGAAGAAACCATCTTCCTCTCTCCACTGTGAGTTCCAACTGTTTCCTTCACCTTGCTGCTCTGATTGCTTAATTTGAACAAGTGGGTGGTTAATTTTTTTTTTTTCTCCCACAGTTTGGACGGAACAGACAGGCCTCTCTCTGTCAACATGACCTCTTCACTCGCGGATGGTGGTCCTGTGCAGATGTCAGTGTGCGTATTCAGCTCCCTTTGCCAGTTCTACAACCTGGAGGAGAGGCGATGGAGCAGCAGAGGCCTTCATCCACTGGAGGGCAGCACACTCCGTGCAGCCCACTGCCTCACCCAGCACCTCACTATGTTCGGGGCCAGTGTGTTTGTTCACCCGGGGGCCGTCGTCCTGCTTCCACCAGTATGTTGGATCAAATTCTAAAGCATCTGTTATTCTAATTTAAATGGTGCCTGAAACAAAGCTGGGAGAAAAAGAGATGAAACCTCTGTGAATGTTCCGACAGTCAGGAGGACCCGTGAGAAATGTTCTCGTTGGGATTGTCTGTGCTGCCTTGGTTCTGATTCACCTGCTGGTGGGGCTCATCGCCCACAAGCTGGACCACATGGACAGCCTGAGGCTGAGCCAGGTCCCTCTGTGTGGGCGACCGGGCCTGTTCCACTACCGAGTGCTGGTCAAGACTGGCTGGAGACCAGGAGCAGGTCAGCTGAGGATAAAGTCATAAGGATGTAGATGTGAATAAAATGAAGCATTTTTGTATTTGAATGCGTGAAACCTCAGTTTTTTCACTCGGGTAATGATGAGTACATTGGTATGACCCATCAGGCACCACAGCGCATGTTGGCATCAGTCTGTATGGTGTGAACAAGAGTGGGTCTCGCCATCTGCAGAGGGATGGAGCTTTTCAGCGAGGCAGCTTGGACCAGTTTCACGTGGAGACGGATGACAACCTGGGAGAGGTTTGGAAAATTCGCATCTGGCATGACAACACAGGTAAGCAGTGACCCCAGGTATATGGCATTGAACTATCTTGGCATAACTGATGCGGAAAACAAGAATAGTCATAGTTACTATGGAAATGTCTGCATTTCATTAAAAATAATCTTTCTGATGGAGTATGCAAACACGGAATTAACAAGTCTCTTTCTAGGTTTGGACCCATCGTGGTACGTCCAGCATGTGGTGGTTTGGGATCCTCAGACAGACCACATGTTCTTCTTCCTGGTCGAGGACTGGCTCTCACTGGACAACCAGAAGACTGGCACAGTGGAAAAGGAAGTACTTGCCTCATGTAAGCATTTATATATTACTTATATACTCAAAAAAATCTCTGAACATTTCATTAAAGGAAACCTTTTATGAAGTAATCATATTAAAGCAGCTTATCATCATTCATTCAACACAGACCTGCAGCCTGGCCAAGTTTTTTTTAACCTCTATCTCTTTATGGCTCCCTGCCACTTGATTGAACAGTAACGACAAATCTTTAACGCTCAGCTTGCCAACATGCAGCATCATGTACTTGTAATTAAACACCAGCCTCATAGTGTTTGACTCAAAACATGTTTGACACTTTGGCTACATTTATTATGAATATGCAACCTTCCTAACCTTATAAATGACACACACACGCACCCACACGATTGCCACGACCTTGAGTTCATAACTTCCACAAGAAGCCTGTCTTTGAATTGTGGGGGAAAAAGTTGAAAACCTGGGAAAACCCCTCAGAGGGACAGGGAGACCTATGAAATCCTCACAGCATCAACACATGAATCACAATATGAGTGATTTAATCACAACAAATACCTTCATTTTTAATTATTGAAATGTTACTATTTGCAAAACATTTTAAAAATCTGATGATTATAGAATATCATACTTCAAGAACATACTGTAAATCAATCCAAAATGAACAAAAAATGCTGGAAAATCTTTTTGAGTTGAATGATTTTTGTTGTGTCTGCTGTCTGACAGCTCTGTACTTAACTGTCAATGACAACAATCAGTGAAGTGATTGAATTAATAACACCAAGGCCCTGTGTATCAGATGTTTCAAGTGATAACACATCGTTTTAGCATTTCTATTTACAGAGAAGATATAGCAACCAAGCTTTTTCTTTTGTCATCCTCAGGTCCTGAGGAGTTGAGTCAGTTTCGTCGGGTTCTCTCCTCCCAGATGGTGTTTGGGCTGATGGAGCGCCACCTGTGGCTGTCGCTGTGGGAACGCCCTGCTCACAGCCGCTTCAGCATGGCACAAAGGGTTACCTGCGCCGCCCTGCTTTTGCACCTTTACCTGGCTTTCGGAGCCGTCTGGTATGGAGCTGTTGGCACCAAAGAGCACAGGTGAGACGTTTTCCGTGCAGTCCTGGAGCGTGGACTCTTCTGAAGGCATAAAACTGACTTGTATCCCTTTCACGGTAGTGAACCTGTATCGGCCAGACTGCTGGTTAACGTGGAGACCATCGCAGTTGGAATGACAATCGCAGCGCTGGTGTTTCCTCTTCAATGCTTTCTTTGTTTCCTCTTCAGAAAAGCTCACAGTCAGGTAACCCAGCAAAGGTTTTCACTTATTTCTGTAGTGTTTTACATTTTCAGATGGTCTGATTTATCTTTTTTTAAAACACTGACTTTGACAGAATGTTGGGATAACTTTAAAAAGCAGGCTGGACCTTTAACGGAAAGTGACCTTCTCCAGTGTGATTGAAGGTCATTATGGGTTTGTTCTTGCGCTGTCAGAGTGAAGTGTTCCCGACTATCTGAAAGTACTCTCAGAGGAGCTGAGGTCGCAAGCTTGTGTTTACGTGTCTTCCATCCAGGTAACTGTGGACATGTCCGTTCCTCCCTCCCCTGTTTGTCACTCTGTGGAGATGGACGTCAATCTTGGGCAGTCGGGGCTCTCTGGTCCTTCTTTTCTGTCTTTGCCGGATTCTTCGGGGAAAGTTAGAGACAGTCCTTCATCCGTGAGTGCAGACAAACATTCTTTTTTTGGTGAATTTTTCTTGTTTTCTCTAGAATCCCGTCTCAAGTGTACTTCTGTGTGCTTCTAGCTGATGGAGAGCAAGGCGTTAGACTCCAGCATCCTGGATTTTTGGGCCTTCTCTGGCTTGACAGCAGGAACACATGATGAGGAAGAAGGCGTGGTGTCGTGGCAGTCGTGCGATAGCCTCCTGAACTCCCCTACAAACGCGACGTCGACACCTGATGGCTACAAAGCTTCGCCCGCACGTGGCACCGCTCGCCAGCTGAGACGGAAGAAGGCCGTGATGCAGCTCCACCTGGCGATACCTGCGCTCCACATCTCTCCAGCAAATCTTACTTCTCCTCCTCCTTCTCATTCTCAAGATATCTTGACTTCTGCTAAACTCAGCCAAAGACCTCACCACATGATCCCTGATCCAACGCGAGTTGGAAAAAACAACTTGACATCTCTTTTAACTTTGTCCGGTGAGGAAACCTGTAATCTAAAACCTGAAAAGAGAGAATGTTTGGAGCCCTTTCGTGCATAAACAAAAGATTCCTCACACTCCACTTTTACATACTCGCTGGGACTTTGAAACGGGTTCTCTCTTTAACCACACATAATACAATATTTATGCAAGCGACTCAGAGCTGGCTAAGGAGATATAATGATTGTTCATGAAAACTTGTAATCTTTTAGCAGATTTTTCAAAGAATCCTGCGAATATGGTCAAACCATTATATCCATCCATCCATCTGCAGTAGCAGTTATGGACATAGATAACATTGGTATAAAATGTGGAGTAAATCCAAAATTGTTGGTCATATGACTGATTTAATCTAGTTTCAAAATTATTCTGGAATACGCAATCTGATGGTATGTCTCCATGTGTCAAATCAGAGGAGGATCTGTTGATGTCGATAGCAGCAGCTGAGGACACAGCACACGCTGCCAACAGCAACTCCGACAGCGGCCGGGACTCCCCGAGAACCATGTCCTCCTTCTCAACCAGGTGAGAGTAGCTCCTGTGCAGCATGCCTTTCCTCTGAAGAGCTGCCTTGTTATATTGTAGAACTTCCTGTGGGTTTCCGATTGTTCTTTTAGAAGGAGTGACTCCTGCAACAGCTGGTCGGAGCAGAGCGAGGAGAAGTCCCTGTACGGAGCTGCAACCAGCAAACCGGACATTCAGTCCGACTCCACACCGAATGGCCCCAGACTCTATAAGTGTCCTTCTGTGCTGTCTGTGGACTCGGTGGCGAGCACGTTCTTACCAAGCCCGTCCCCTGACTCCACACGCTCCCCGTCCACCACCCGCATAGGTACCACCGGAAACTGGAACTTGGAAAACACTCTGCACATTTCCAGATGGAATCAATGAAGATTTAAAGAAAAAAACAAAAACAAACATGCACCTCTAAAGCAGCGCAAAAGCAAACACTGCTGTCAAGAGATACTGGTTAGAAAGGCTTTAGAGCAACAGGTCTCAAGAGGTTCCTGCTTTTCTACAATGGAATGGTGACTTAACAAGCCCGGCAGGTGCAAATAATGAGGGAGCCAAGGATGAGCGCAGGGTGAAAGGGTTGTTAGCATTCTGATCAGCAAGTCTCACGAAGACACTCAAAACAACACTGTGAAGGATGCATTCAAAAAGCTTCCCGACTGCAAAGAGGGAAAAATGAATTACATGTTGATATAAAACCAATGAAGATAATAACAAAACTAAAAAGAGATTAAAAGATGCAAATAGATCACAATTTGGGAAATGATCAATGATTAATAGGCTAAAAAAATAAGTGTAAAACAGTGTTAAAAGTGGTGAAAATCTCCTGCCAAAAGAGAAAAGGACTGAGGGTACACATAAGGAATGCGATAGATCAAAGAGAAGCACAATTAGCACACAAATGAGACCAAGAGTCCACACAAAACAAACTAATTCACCACGGCAGTCAATGCTAATGTCAAGACGACAGATCTAAGTTTGACACAGAAAATCCAAATAAACCTTTTCTGAAAGGAGGTAGAAAATAATTGCAACGAGACCAGAATGACAGAGAGGACAACAGAACAGTTTGAAAATAGTTGAACAACAGAGACGAACAAATGAAAAAAAAGCAGTGAGACAAGAAAAACAAAGATACACCTGAGTGGAGGAGCTGTCTGAAGGTACTTTGCATCTCTTTCAGTCTTGTCAGGATCTCATTTGGTATGAGGAATAGGTCCTTGTTCTCAACTCTATCTCAATTAGCTACGGTAAATGTCTCCTTCAGAATATTACGTCTTAATCTTTCAATGTCTGCACTGTCTGCACATTTCTTTGAGGTGATGTAGGATCCCATATACATGATGTTTCACATCAAAATGCATCATTTTTTCAATTTTGCTTCAGAAAAGTTTTGCATTAACACAACAACTTTTTGAAAACGATATGGAGACACTGAAAACAATGCAACTGTTGACTGTTTTTGTAATGAAACCACACACACACATACACGTCTGAGTGTTTTTGAAAATGAAAATTCCTCTTTGGGGCCGTTTTCAGAAGCTCCATTTTCATGCACACAGATGCTCCACACACAACAAAAATTGAAAACCTTGTTGCTCGTCAGGTGTTGTTCGCGGTCAGCCCGGCCGGCTGCTCCCCCCCTGGGCTCTGAGCGCTCTCTACCTGCTGGTGGCGCTGCTCCTGGGAGCCTGCCTGGCAGCGGTGGGGCTCTACGGGAGTTTCTTCTCCAGTAAAGTGGTGCTCGCGTGGCTGGCGTCGGCCGTCTCTGCCTTCCTCACCTCGGCGCTGCTGCTGGAGCCTCTCCAGGTGAGTCCGACCCAGTCGGCGAACTCCTCACGTCTCTGGCGTTCAACTTCCTTGACTGTGGCTTTCATCCCCCAGGTGTGTGTGCAGGCTTTGGTCCACACGGCGCTGTGGCGGCCGGTGGATCCAGAGGTGGAGGAGCAGTTGGCTCGGGAGACCACGGTGGTCCGGGCGTTTGGAGAGCAGAGCGGGAAGGTCCGACCGCCGTGTGGCTACGGGCTGCTTCAGGCCAAAGAGGAGGCCCGGAAAGTCCAGGCTCTGCGGGCTCTCATGAGGGTACGAAGGAAATGTTTGGAGCTAATGCAAATAAATCCAAGTGCATCTTTCCATCATCTTTAAAAATTAAAAGCATTCTCAGCCACTGTACGATCTGTGTTGTTAGAATTTTGCTGTTTTTCCTGCAGCACTGCGTCTGCCAGCTGCTGTTTCTGCTGCTGGTGCTGCTGGTGAGCTACCAGGACGGAGTGGAGCAGAGGCAGGCCCGGCTGCTGCGCTCGGCTGTCAGACAGCGTCTTCACGCAGCACCCCCGGGGTTCCCCAACCTCACCTCACTCCGAGAGTAAGAAAGAGACTCAGCTTCCTGCTGTCAAAACATCACACACCCCTCCACACACACACCCACACACACACTCCAGACTTCAGCCACACTGAGCAAAACGTGAAGGGAATGCACTGAGCCGAAGACTCAGCAGAAAGTTGTACAAGTGACTTTTGTTAACCATGATAAGACACATTATATGCATTCAAAAATAAACTGCACAGTCGACCTGGTTCAGCTGTCAGCTGAAAGAGACCAAATATCCCACAATGCATTGCAAAGTTTGTATTTTCAGTACAGCCGAAAACCGGAAACAGACTCCCAAAACGCAATAAAAGTTTTTTCAAGTTTTTACTTGACAGTGTTGTTGCAGAAAGAGGGCTTATATTCTTAATTTTCTTGACAATAACACAGTTACTCTATAATTCCTTCTACCTGCAGCTGGTCGGACACAGAGCAGTGGATCAGTCACACCCTGTTGCCACACCTGCACCAAAACCCCATACTGCGCCTCGTCGGGTCACCACAGCTGCGGTACACGCACCTTCTGGGTACCTCGGCCATTGAACTCCAAGGAAACGAGAGCGAGACACGCCGGCTCGTCGCTGACCTGCGCATGGCAGGAACGAAGAAGAAGACCCAGTAAGTGGATTCGTTACAGCGATGCGAGTGGAGCTTCCAGACGTGCTGATTCATTAATCCCTTCATTCGGCGGTGGCTGAATTACTCCGTTCAAAGTGATGAGGCGTGCCAAAAACCCCAAACAACGCACTTTGTTTTCTTTTGAAAACAAATGAGGCGATTGTTTTCTCATGGAGATTATCAGCCCAAAACTATTTAGCATGTTTTTTTTCCGGTAGACTGAATCATTCTCCGCGTAGATAATTTGTTAAAGTGTAATTTAAATGTGTTTTCAATGGTTTGGTGCTTCTCTAATTGCTACGTTGTCTGTTCCTTCAATCTGCTTTTCGTTCTAGGTTTCAGAGGATTTCGATAGATTTCACACACCACCACAGAGAGTCAGGTTTATTTATGTGTGTGTCCGTACGATTAGCGCAGGCCGAGATGCAGCCGATCTCCTCCTCGCTCGCCATCAATCCTCTCGTCATTCCTTCATCGTCTTCGGAACCGGACCTTCAGTTTACGCTGACGGTAACAAACTCTCCGATCCAGAGGTCTCCAACTTAATATTAAATATAAAATACACATAGACCTGGACTGAAATTTGAACAACATGAATGCTAACAACAAAAGTGTACTCTGTGGATCCTGCATTCACTTCTCCAAACGGATCCACAGTAATCTCACTCTCTTCAGTCCCACTAAATAACTGGCTTATCTGTTGAGCTGCAGCATGCTGTGTCTGCCTAGAATATATTAAAGCGAGCTGGCGAAGATCAACAAAGGAGCAGTGTTGTAAGATATATCAATCAATCTGCGGTTCTGCCAGTTGCTTGTGCCCCTGAAATGCTGCCAGCTGTGCTTTACAGTGATTGATGATGAGATGAAGTGGAGTGGACTGATCACACAGGTTGACTCCAGTTAAAAAAACTGTTTTAGTCTTTTTAAAGACATGATTTGCTTGACGTGCCTCATTATTAGAAGCTTTTGAACTCCCTAACTTGACGCCGATGAGAGCCAAGCGCTCCATTGTTTTTCTGTCCTGCAGATTTTCCTCCTCGCCTCGGCCCTGCTCGTCCTGTTTGGGGAGCTGCGGTCCGTGGCCGCCGAGCGCGCTCAGTACCTGTATCGGTGCCATCACTGGTTCCAGCTCCTGTTGGCGTTGTTGACTCTGGCGGCGGCCGTCCTGCAGCTCCGCTCCCAGTCTCTTTCCTCTTCATGTCTTTCCAAGGTAAAAAAAACAAAAAACAAAAAAAACAAGAAAAACCTGGTAATATTTTTGACTCTCTGCTGTAAACATCCTATTATGTGTGTTGTTTAGTTTCGGGCTCGACCACGCAGCTTCATTAACTTCCACCGCGCAGCCCTCCTGGCAGAGAAGTCTTCCCAGTGCGCGGCTCTCCTGCTCACGCTGCTCGTTCTGAAGGTAAACTCCAGCTCCTTTCCTCTATTATACCACAGCATTGATCCCTGGTTTGAGCGCTGCAGAGACGACTCACTGCTCCGGCTGTGCTCCCCAGCTGCTGGGAACCCTGAGGTTTGTGCGGAGGTGGGTGGTGATCGGCAGAGTGCTGCAGAGAGCCTGGAGGGAGCTGAGGGCTCTGGCTGTCCTCGTCGTGCTGCTGCTCCTGCTCTGCACTCACCTCGGAAACACGGTATGAGAGGAAAAGTTCACCCGGAGCTCAATTTTCCGGAAGGGAGAGAGAACTTGACGTGTTTCTGCCCTCGTTTTAGCTTTTCTCAGGCTCGGTGGAAGGCTTCCTGTCACTGCGTCAGACCAGCGTCTCGGTGTTGTCCATCTTGCGAGGCCGGCCGGTGCTCCAAAGACTCTGCAGGGTCCATCCAGTCCTGGGCCCGCTGTACGGCCTGCTGCTGCTGGGGGGCTGTGCTTGGTTTCTGGCACGACTCTGTGGAGCCGTTCTTATCCGTACATACCGGTAAAAAACACCACCAGTCAAATGGTGATTGGATGCTTAGTTGTTTAGGTATGAGTGGCTCAGTTTAAACTTGTATGAAGTAGTATTATTTATTAATATAAAGTTTTGGTCTCGACGATGGTCTTTGGATCTATAAAATATTTATGACTTTGTCTTTCAGAGATAGCTTAAGCCACATGTAATTCTCAAGGATGTGTGGTAAAACAATAGATGAGATGTCTTTAAAAAGTGAATTTCGTTCATGTTCATAGTTGAATCTGTTGGTATTTTCCACAGGGCAGAGCAGGCGGAGCTGTTCCAACCGACTATCGAGCCTCAGGACTATGAAATGGTTGAGTTCTTCATCAAGAGACTCAAACTATGGATGGGACTCACCAAGGCCAAGCAGGTAGCTGCAGCAGTGCAACAGTTAACTCTTTGTGTGATGAACTGATGTTGACGATTGTGCACATTTCTTCTGTCCTTCCAGTTCAGACACCGTGTGAAGTTTGAGGGCATGGACGCTCCACCCTCCAGGGCATCACAGGAATCTCGTCTCTCCAGCCCCTCCTCCCCGTCGTCACCCTCCTCCTCTGTCTCCTCCCCCCGGCCCTCGTCCTCAGCGCTCTCGGTTCGCTCTGAGGACTCGTCGGGGTCTGAAACTGGCTTTGAAGTCCAGCCCTACCTGGACAGCCTGATGCCCTGTGCCACTGTCCTTCTGTCTCGCTTCGACAGGGTCAATCAGCTCATCGAAGACATCCACAACTTGGAGGTGAAGCTGGAGGAGGTTCAGGCCAGCAGAAGGAAAGCGTGGAAAAGTAACAAGGAGGAAAGTGAAGAAAGGCTGGGAGAGCTGCTGAAGCCAAAGGAACCTAATGAAGGAGAAGTTCGACACAGAAAGACTGGCCTTATTTACCCCAAGTCACGAATCTCCCTCCCGTCTTCATTCCCCTTCATTTCCTCGTCTCTTCAGTCTACGGCTGCATCGATCTGCATCTTTCCACGTATGCGTAGCTCCTACTCTGAGTCTGAGTCAATGCCGCTCCATCCTCAGCTCATGAACAGCACACTCCCTTCTGAATTCACCAAGGCTGCGCCTGGATTCAGAGGTTTGAGCGCAGGTTCTCCTGCCTTCGGCAGGCTTCCCAGAAGAAGAGCCTGGCACTCCGGTAGCTCTCATTCAGCCGACGCCACTCAGAGAGGCTTCCAGCTGCCCGGAGAAAACCTCACCAGCGCCAGACCGAGGAGTGAAGAGGGGCCGAGGGGACAGATAAGTGACGGCGTTCCAGTGAAGAGGAAGGCTTGGATCTCAGAAGAACCAGAGATCGAGTAGTATGGATCCCTTTTGAAGGACACTTTCGTGTCACCGCGTCACGGTGAACTATAGATGGTGGAAATAGGCATCGACTGTATGTTAAAGTCAGACGCGACAAATTCACCTGAACATGAAACTATCAAAAGAACATTTGGGCTTCCTTAAAAAATGTGTTGAAATATATCCAGATGTTTTGAGAAAATTAGTTACGAGACTCTCAAGTTGTCATTGTTGTGTAACATTTTAAGATCTTCTAATCTGTCAGCGACAAATAAACGTGTGACCATTTGGCTCACAATCCACTGCATCTTGTGTTTTTACGTTGCGTCATTCCCAAGAACAGACATTAATGTTCCGCTATGAATTCACGACAATTGTTGAGATTTTTTCAGCGATAACACAGGCTGATAAATATTTTACTAAATGTTATTTCAGGTCGGCAGATAAAAACCCTTCATATCTGAGTCAAAATTCTCTTTGACAAGATGACTGACTGGAGCATCTGCTTTAATCCAACTCGAACTAATCCAAAATATATCAACAAAGCTTTTCATCTGCTGAAGGAAACATACTTTATTATGTCTCAAAAAGCATAATTTTTATGCTTGTGTATCGCTACATTCAATCTCTCTAAATTTGGTTTGTAAAAACAATGCAATAAGAAAAAACTGCAAACTTTCAATCCCCATTAAGCTTCAATGGCCTTTACTGCCCATCAGTCTGCTCAGTATCTTAATGATTCTCTCCATTGAAACGTGTATGTACTGTATGTCTTATCATTGTATCATGAGAAAAGATAATCTTTTTAAAGAGAATATGTTTTGTATAGTTACTCATATTTTCATTTAAATCCACCACTGAACTGTAAACCTGCTTCTATAGCAGAGTTTAGTCAGAATTTCTTTTTTCTTTTTTGCTCTTTCTCACCTTTGTGCTTCATTAACTCATCTAGAGTAACTGTAATCTTCTGTGACTTCTTGAATTGAAAGTGTCAGCTCCTCTTGAAGTGAGAGAAGCTTCGGCGGTTTGGGGCACCGAGTGAAGTCAAGGAGGAAGGGCGTTTGAACAAAGACTGACTTTAAGTTTTGGGGTTTCAAGAGTTTCTGGAGGACAGTAAAAGCAAAAATATCCAAACAACCCTGTCAAAGTTTTTTAAAAACTGTTCCTTGTAAAATACAAAGTCAATTTGCTCAGTTTTACACTTAAAACATATATTTTTGGTGTTTTGTGACAACATATGATATTCTTTAAGACTGACTGCAAAAAGATGCAAATGGATAATTATCAGATCTTCAAATATTAACAACACCTGAGTGTTGAAATGATCCATTTCCAGTGTATTTTTTTTTATTGGAGCTCTATGAAAGGTTAAAAAATTCTTAAGCAAGTTTTGGTTTGTTTAATGATTTTCATGAGACTTCCTCGTCTATAAATGACTCAGGAAAAACCTGTGCAGGAGCAGGTCTGCTCGTCCGAACACTGATGGTATGAGGAAGTTTCACTCAGTCACATTCATGAACATTCCAGTTCAGCCAACCCTATTTGTAGAGTTCCTCCTTCAGTGGTAACCCTGATTAGTAGAACCTGTCAAACAACAGCAGGTACACGCTCTCTCTTCCTGCCTTGATAAAAACTCTGGGATTACACTGTGCAGGTGAGTGAACTTCCTTTGAACTTTTGGCTCGAACTTTGACATTTTTACGCACTGTCGCTTTGAATTAATGCTTAGTGGAAGCTATTCTTTACATCTTTTATGTAGAAATGTGTCTGACAAAAGAGGAAGAAGCATCAATACAGAACAGTGACTGGATGTCTCGGCTTCCACCTGAACTTCACACCGTTCCTCTGTATAATCTGGCCATACCAGGTGAGCAAATAACACAGCGTCACACCGCTACAGCCTCAAGTATACTCGGTGAAAAGAAATCCTATGGAACTCAAACACCCATTATGAAACATGGAGCACTTTTCTTAAATATAGAACTGATCCATATGGGAGACAGTGTTTGAAGGCATTGGCGGGATATAATTGGAAAGATGAACAATAATGCTGTTTGTTGTGACTTTTTAAAACGAAACACCGAGTATCATCAAGTCACGACAAGGAGGATTATTTTTTTAATTGAGTACATGAAAAGTGGTATAACTCTCTTTTATTTATTGTATTTGGTTTAATTACTGAGAAGAAATAGCATCTTTAGTTCTCAACGGCTGCTGCAAAATGATCCAAGCAAAACAGCTGCAGCTACAGCTTTCTGGGAAAACAAGGGATTAAACCTGCATCAGTCTGATTATTAAATCCCCTACCTGTGGTTTTAAGAGTAAAGTTTGTGATCTGAAGCTGCTCCATGCTTGGTGAAACCAAGCTGCTTTGTGTCTGTCTGATAATCTTGCCTGAGGGGTGACAGTTTCACACAGTTATGATAGAAGGAATTCGCTGAATGCAGAGTTGTGCGCTTAAAGCGAGCGAACAGTCCAGCATCCCTCTTATCTTAAATCTGGTACACTGAGGAATGTGGATGAGCGGTGCGGAGTTTATAAGATCACAAGCAGGAAACAGAAGCAGAATTCAACCATTTCTTCACTATTATACTGTGTGATTTGCTCTGTTAAAAGCAGTCTCTAGATTCTCATATTCTTATGGCAACTAAATATTCCAGATTTAGACGCATTTTTGTGTCATTTGACAAATTCAAGCCAGGTTCTATATTCCAATGTTAATTCAATTTTGATGAAGTACAAAAGTTGTCTGAGGGTTTATTGGGGTCGCTCATTTAATATAGTGTCTAATCTGTGTGTTTTGTGTGTTTTTCTCAGGAAGCCACGACTCCATGAGTTACGACTTGGACGTTAACTCTTCTATAATAGAGCCTGATAGACTGAAAAGATTCAGCGGAATTTACTGCCTGCGTAAAATAGTGCGCAGATGGGCAGCCACACAGGTAAGGGCCAGTTTACGACCTGTCAGGGATAAATTTATGCGTGCATATAGTAAAGGGTCGAAGGCGGTGGTTGACTGGGGTCGCTTCGTGCTGCAGGACGCGGCCATCGCAGCGCAGCTCGATGCAGGCGTCCGCTACTTCGACCTGAGGATCGCTCGAAAGCCAAACGACCCCAATCCCACGCGGCTGTACTTTTACCACGGCCTGTACACTCGCACCGACGTGGAGGTAACACACGTGCTTTATAGGATTATACATATACTCAGGGATCAATATTTAGGATTAAATCAAATTTATGGATCATTAGTTGCCAACTGGTTTCAGGAATTTACTGCTTCCTTCTCAGAGTCACTAAAATGATTTATGCAGATGTGAGGCGCAGTGAGAGTAAATGGAACACAAAGAGTTCAGCCCTGGTCCAAAATCTGCACTCGAGGTTAACATTTCTCTCTTTGGAAAATCAATGAAACAATTGCAAAGAGATGTGACAAGAAAAAAAATCATCAAAATTCACAGAGATGATTTAAAAGAGATGCAGCATCAACCTTATAAATCCAAATTAAGATCAGAATCAATACTGGGACACAAAGGCTTGCAAAAGAGCATAAATAGATACAAATTGATGAAAAAGAGATGCACAATTAGCACAAATGCGAGGAATACTTCGAGCACACAGCAAAACAAATTGACCAGAATGACATGCAAAAAGAAGGGTGAGCGAACGAACGAGTTTAAATGAGATGCAAACTGAGCAGAAATGAATGGAAATCCAATGCAATGCAGACAAAACACAAATAAAAAAGCATGAATTGTAGATGCAGCATGGCCGCACAGTCTGAGAGTGACTAAATGTGAATGCACACTGTCTGAAAGAAGATAAAAATTGAGCATAAAGAGATACCAAATAATGAAAAAGTAATTTAAAGTAATTAAAAGTGACTTATGGAGAACTAATGTCTCGCCTCTTGACTTGTTTTCAGACTGGTCTCAAGGAGATACATGACTGGGCAAAGGAACACCCCAAAGAGATCCTCATCCTGTCTTTATCCCACTTTGAGGGCTTCGACCCGGAGATCAGAGCGCAACTCCACACACACCTCATCAACTTCATCAAGACCTTGTTTCGGAACATCATCGTCAACAGATCGGTAACGTAGTTTAATTTCTACTAAGATCAGTCGGTGAAACCTATTTCATGAGTTGAGGCTTTTATTTTGATGCCCGACCGCAGGGTGCTCCGACCCTGAAGAGCTGCTGGGACCAAGGCAGAAACGTCATAGTTTCATATGACTATCCAGCAAACCAGCATCCAGAGATATGGGGGAAGATCATATACTTCTATGGCAACACTATGCACCCCGCGAAGGTTGAATCAAAACTGTGTCATGTTTTGGAGAAGGAAAGACCTTCAAAACGTGAGTTTACCCACATTATTGGTTTCCATACGTATAAACAAGATGTTTGGGGTCTTTCTTGGGAATAACTGCCGAACTTTGATTTGACGCCACAGGTTTTTTCGTTTGCGGCCTGAACCTGACGTTGCCGAGTGACGCCAAGGTGCTGGTGTACATCCTCCGCCTTTTCGACAGCCTCGGCGGAGTGGTACTGAGGAGCCTGCCAAAGCTGCTGGCGTGGCTGAAAAAGCAATCAGAGAAGACAGCTGTGAACATCGTGGCCTCGGACATGGTGACGCACCAGGACTTTGTCTCAACAGTTATTGATATCAACTTAAAACATGTGACAGGGTGAAGAAAACAGCTGAGAATTTTGATTGTCTTTATGTGTTTGGTCATGTATTTCAGTTTGAAAAGGACAAAAAGAAGGGACTCTTTTTCATTTGCTTCTATCATTCTAAAACTGATTTTTTTCCCCTCCACATTATGGGAAATTGACTTTAAGGGCTGTTGGGATCCATCAGTTCATCTTCTAGGCAGCTGTATCCAATTCAAGTGCTCTGGAAATATCCCAGAAGGCTTGGAATCACTGTGGACCGATCACAGGAAGCAGACATTATCAGACACAGAGAGAACATGCCAATTCTGTTGTGTCAAATAATTTTGTGACCTCCAAAGAATGTGACAAGATGAGCTGATATTTCACCCAAATCTTTAAACCAAGTCATGTATACTTAAATCAAATGAAATACAAGTTAGTTTTCCATTTCTGTATCGATGTATGCTCATATATTCTGTCATATGCCACGACTGAGGGTGAATTCACGATGGGTGGGAAATACAGTAATACCTGATTTACCCACCACACCAAAGTGACATTGTCTGTCCGTATTATTACACATTATATGCATTTTTATTTAGACTGCATTTAATGTTTATGAAGTGTTTAAGTATTTCTAGTCCATTGTATTCTATTCTGTTCTGTTCAGTTGGTTTGATTAAATGATTCAGCATTTTAATAACCAGGGTGCTAACTTCAGTAATGTGGTAAAACAAAGTACCATATTTTCCAAATGAAGAGTCCCAATTGAGTTTAAATCTGCCAAAAAAATATGTCATGAAGAATTAAAAATGCATATTACAAAATAGATTGGTGTATAAGATGCATTTGCTTTTCGGATGATGTGCATCTATAAGTTTTCTCCCAGAGCTGGCTGTTGTGTCTTCAACCCACCATAAACTTTCTTTATATTTACTGTCACTGTTTCTCTATTAATTTGAATTCTACTGTATAGCTTTTCTTTTTTATGCCTGCCCTCTCAGACAACTATGGTATGTTCTATTGCTATATTCTATTGTCACATCATGTCATATAGTCGTTCCACATTTTATGCAGGTTTTAATATTTTAATTTAATTATTCAATGCATAAATTATAAAATATCCAGGTGGGAAAAAGCCTCCCCCTGACCCGTCTACTGCTCTCTGGCGCCCCCTGGTGGAGTGCTGCTCTCTCTGATCCGGAAATGACCTTGTATCCCATGAAATGTATCTTCTTTCATTGCTTTCTCACAACCTTTGGTGCTCTTTGTGTTGTATTTTATGTTTTTTTGGGCTACTGTAGCGCCATCGTGTGTCAGCTTGCGGTATTACAGCGGATAGTGCCCTGGAAGTTTTGGTTTGTAGCAGCTAACGCTAGCATGCTACCAAAGTGACACCAGGTGGATTATGATGTTAAGACTGGCAGCATGGCGTCGGTCGGCGGCCACAAATAGCCACACGGAGCCCGCACGCCTGCTCGCCGCCGCTCTTCTGGGAGCGAACCGGCCACCACAGAGTTCGGGGGGCAAGCGCTTACTACACACTCTCCTCCCACCGAGTGACAGGTCTGCGCCGTCGCTCCTCCATCCAATCCCGGCCTACTACCTCAGGTAATGCCGCACTTCGCCATACTCCATTGGAAAAGCATGCGTTTTAACACGAACCTGATGTTTACCACCACAAGCGAAGATGACTCTCGAATACAGACTTTTATTGGCACTCCAAGTGACTTGTATTTCAATACGGCGTAACTCCACAAGCGATCAAGTTACGGGTATGTCCAATAATCAATCCTATTTTCGCAGAGCTTGCGCTAGTGCTCGTGCTAATCACTCAGAGCTAACAGCGTAAGCTAACGTCGTCCTTGTATGTTTTCTGTCAAAAATGATCACGATCCGTGTCATAAGATGGATCAGTATTTCGGCCGAAATTGATAACAAGCAAGAATGTGACTGAAAATGTCCAAACTTTTATTCGGTGAGCGTGAATGTACGTCTAAATAACAAATCAATGACAATTTGGGTTTTTTTAAGCGGAGTTCAACGTGGCGGTGTCGCAGCTAACAGAAGTTGCATTTGACAGCTCCTGCTGACTGCATGTAAACACATCGTTAATGAAGCAAAACAAAATATGCATGCTTGTTGTTTAAACACTTTCAAGCAGACGAATTTTGAACGCATAACTATATTTTAACTCTGCAGGTAAAATCAGGGACAACATGTCACACATCGTCGAATTATGTTGATATAATTGATATCATTTAAAATGTACCTGCACTGTAAGTATGATGGGACATTAGTGCTACATATTCTCTTTTAACACTGAATAAAGTAGCAACACAAAAGCTCTATAATCGTGATCGCATATCTGTTTTTCTAAATGTTTATAAACTGAGATATAGTCTCAAAACAGGTTTATAATTATGAGGATAACATATTATGTTGATACCTTATGATAAATAAACGTGATGTAAAGTTTCAGACATGTTTTTACCAGAATAATGCATCTGTATGCTTGAATATTAGTTTTCATTTATGACCAAGTATAATCAAATGTAATATTTTTAGATAAGAACAATTATTATGGATAATAATTTACATTAACAGTTATATATGCACTCTTTATTAAACAGCACAAATATGCATGTACATTAAATGAATGTGACAGAGCGATTTCTCTTAGGATATTTGCAGTAAGATTCATTAGAGTGATTGGAAAAAATGCTCTAATAAATATGTTAAAATGATGAAAAGTTTCTGCATATAGATAAATATAAAAGGACTGAGCACATAAATTAAATTGATACAAAGTAATACTGTGATTCTGTGTGTGCAGTCCACCTATCTTCAGGAGCATGGCGTCGGGGGGTGAGGGGCCTTCGTCCTCCTCCTCATCTTCCACTCCACACAAACACACCAACAGGCTGGCCAATGAGAGGTCGCCCTACCTGCTCCAGCATGCACACAACCCTGTCGACTGGTGAGTGGATCTGAAAGAAAGCAAAGCCCAAACTCTTCCTTTCATACAGTTTTTTGTTAAAGATGCTTCTCTGCAGGTTCCCATGGGGACAAGAGGCGTTTGACAAAGCCAAGAAAGAAGACAAACCCATCTTTTTATCAGGTACGGTTGCTTCATTCGGTTCTGATTTGAGGTTTGTTGTTGAGGGTTAAGGGTTTTGTTTGTTGTGCGATGGCAGTGGGCTACTCCACGTGCCACTGGTGCCACGTCATGGAGCGGGAGTCCTTCGAGGACGAGGAAATTGGCAAGATCCTGAGCGACAACTTCGTCTGCATCAAATTAGACCGAGAGGAGAGACCCGACGTGGACAAGGTCTACATGACTTTCGTGCAGGTTCGTTGTGCATTTTCACGTCCTGTTGGACCCGTTTCTCTGTTTGACGAAGTTTGGTTCTTTCAAGGCAACGAGTGGAAGCGGAGGTTGGCCCATGAGCGTGTGGTTGACCCCTGACCTTCGGCCTTTCATCGGAGGTACGTACTTCCCTCCTCGAGACCACGGACGAAGGCCTGGTTTCAAGACGGTCCTCACAAGAATCATGGAACAGGTAGCGCTCATGCAGGTTCTTATGAATGAAGGAATGGGAATGAACGCTGCAAACAGTGAATTTTGTCTGGTAGTGGCAGAACAACCGCTCTACTCTGGAGTCCAGTGGAGACCGAATCCTGGAAGCTCTGAAGAAAGGCACGGCGATCACCGCAAACCCAGGAGAAAGCCCTCCTCTGGCCCCGGATGTGGCTAACCGATGCTTCCAGCAGCTCGCCCATTCCTACGAGGAGGAGTACGGCGGCTTCAGGGAGGCTCCCAAGTTCCCTTCACCAGGTGAAAATGACAGGAACCTCAGCTTTCACCCCCTACAGAGAGAAACCTTCCAAACCACTCCTTTAACACTCTGCTTGTCCGCAGTGAACCTGATGTTCCTGATGTCGTACTGGTCCGTCAACCGCTCCACCACGGAGGGCGTGGAGGCTCTCCAGATGGCGCTGCACACGCTTCGCATGATGGCGCTGGGAGGCATCCACGACCACGTGGCACAGGTGCCGCCATAAACTGATTACACCGTTTTCCAAAACTTGCAATGGCGATTACTCCGCTCTGATTTGATACACGTCCTCTGCTTCTCTCTGTCTTCCTCAGGGCTTTCATCGTTACTCCACAGACTCCTCCTGGCATGTTCCTCACTTTGAAAAGATGCTGTACGACCAGGCTCAGCTGGCTGTAGCCTACATAACCGCTTCCCAGGTGTGTGCCTATTGGGAGGGGATAATTAGCTTCCAGCTCTTCGAGCAAATATTTGATTTGCATCCGAGTAAATATGAACCATCATGGTGGCAAATACAAGGAGGTCTTGTAAAAAACAAAACACCAGTCAGGTCAAAAACATGCAAATCCTTTCAGAAATACTTCTGTTTAATTAACATGCACATTACCTCACCATTTAAATCCCACAGTTCGATCTTTAAGGTTGACTTGTGTGTGTTTCCTCTTCTCCAGGTATCAGGTGAGCCGCTGTTTGCCGACGTGGCGAAGGACATACTGCTGTACGTCTCCAGAGACCTGAGCGACAAGGTGAAGCGCCTCTGCCACCGGGTGTATTGTGTTCCACGGGGGAGGGGTGTGTGTGTGTGTGCTGTGAAGTCATGAAAATCCACCAAATCAGGCAGTTTATGAGGATTAAGAGGAGAAAATATGAAAGTGGATGAGGTCCAAACAGTACGACACCAGCTGTTGTCAAAACTTGGCTGCGGGAAATATCAAGTGTGTGTTTTCAGACTTCCTGGAGGGCGATGGGTGGCAAACAGCCTCTTAAATCCCCCCAAGCTCTCCTCCGAGGGTCAATCCCAACCCTCTTTTTTTTTTTTTTTTAATACTCCTGATTAATGAGGCGACAGCAGCGAGCGAGGCACAATTAAAAGCACACTCGTTGCAATCATTATCTTCCCCGAGATTTATTACGTAATTACAGGCGAACGAATAACGCTGCTAAGGTAGTTTTACACTGACTCCAGATACAGTGAGTCTGATCTGTGATCTGCAAGGATATCCTCGCTGCTGCGGTCATTGCTGATGTGACATGTTGTTATCAGAGACTTTAGAGGGGTTAATTCTGTGTTTCGTACCACAATTACAGTTAGATTATTACTTAATGCTCTTTCTCATTTTGAAAGTCATGTCGCATTTATTTCAGCATGTAAAGAATTAAATGGGGGCATGGATCATAAGGATTCCACCAACACTGTGGTGTGTTTTCTGAAACAGTCCGGGGGCTTCTACAGCGCCGAGGATGCCGATTCCGTCCCGGCGTCGGGGGGAGCGGAGAAGCGAGAGGGGGCTTTCTGTGTGTGGACAGCGTCCGAAGTCCGGGAGCTGCTGCCGGACGTGGTGGAGGGCGCCACTGGAGCCGCCACGCAGGCCGACATCTTCATGCATCACTATGGTGTCAAAGAACAGGGGAATGTTGCTCCAGAACAGGTGATTTTAACATTATCACATAATTATAAATGTGGAATTGATAACAAATGCAAACACTACCTACAAATGCAACAGATATACTTTTTAATAACCTTGGCAGCTATACGTCACACAGTGTTGGAGGTTGTCCATGAAGGCGTTTCCTTGGCATCTGTTGCGCGCTGCGTTAGGTCGGTTTTTCGTGATCGCCGTCGCACCCACCCTCCTTCCCTGTCGTGCACCTTTGCCAGGACCCCCACGGGGAGCTGCAGGGCCAGAATGTGCTGATCGTGCGCTACTCGGCGGAGTTAACAGCTGCCCGCTTTGGCATCAGCCTCGAGAAAGTCGACGAGGTCCTGGCCTCTGCCAGGGCCAGGATGGCCGACGTGAGGACGCGCCGGCCACGCCCACATCTGGACAGCAAAATGCTGGCGTCCTGGAACGGTAAAGTTCAGACAAGTTCAGACTCCTCTGTGTTTACTCCTCTCCCAGGTGAATAATAGACACATTTAAATTCTGCATTAAACAAGGATGTCAAGTACGTATCAGATATTTATGCACATATTTATCAGCAGCAGTATCAAGGTATTACAGACACTTGTTGTCATTTTGTATTAGCATGATGCCAATTTAGACTCCTCCACTCACATTGTTTGTCCAGCTCTTTGTCTCAGACGTGATTGATTAGGAAAGCACACGGGCACATAAACACCGACGTGCCGCCGCAAACTCTTCTCCCGGGGCCGACGTCTCAAGACAGAATGTGTTAGAGAGGTAATGAGGCTCTGCGATCCCGGGAACTTTCCAATTAGACGCGAGACTCTCCTTCTTCCTCCCTAATGAAGAAACCTCTCCATTAATCACCTGTCCTCGGCCGCAACACTTTGAAGACCAGGCTGTGCGCTGCTCGGCGGGCTTTGATACGACACATGAAAGAGGAGTGCAGGGATGGAGCGAGGAAGGAAGGGGGGACGAGAAGGAACAGCGAGAACTTCAAAGAGCGGGAAGACGGAACCGAGCGAGAAGTCTGGCAGGGATGCACCAGTGGCGCGGTCGTTTCCAGCGAGTAACGGCCCGTCTCCTCTTCCTCAGGCCTCATGCTGTCCGCCTACGCTCGCGTCGGGGCCGTGCTGGAGGACAAGACCCTGCTGGAGAGAGCGCTGCAGGCGGCCCGGTTCCTCAAGGAGCACCTGTGGGACGCAGACCGCCAGATCGTCCTCCGGTCTTGTTACCGCGGCGACCACATGGAGGTGCAGCAGATGTAAGAGAGCATTTAGAAAGTGGAGCGAGTGAGTGGGTGTGGCTTGCTCTGATGGTACCTGGTGGGTTTTGTTTTTCATACGGTAACCATCTAGCGCTGACATGTAGAGGACGAGATTCACGGGATTCAGTGCTGTGACCTCCAGTGAGATATTTACAGCAGACTTGCTCCTTTAAGAACACGCAGTGTTTCGGTGTTCCCGCGTCGATGTCGGATGTGTCCTTGAAGATCGTGTGAGGGTGTGGTTTTTGGCACGTGGACGCTGCCTGTTGTTCGCCTCCCGGGCAGTGGGACATGTGGCTGGAATGACGATGCTCTGCGTGGCGCCTTGGGCGTTCCCGTTCCCCTCGCCCATTGTTGCTGCTTGGCTGCCTGGCCCAGCGCCATCTCTTGTCCCTGATAACCGTTTCCCATGCAGTGTGCGACAATTTCTCACTTGTGTGCTCCACCTGGCCAACAGCTTTTATCAGTCTTGACGAACCAGTGGATCCCGCCAGAAGGAGCGATGACAGTTTTGGCTAGATTTTCAGTTCCTTTCTCCAAGCGGACCATTTTCTAAAACTTGGACCGTGACATTTCTGGTGACAGATGATGTTGGGTTAACACAGCAACTTCCTCCACACTCCACAGCAACACTTCCTGTCCTCTTTACATTTTCCCTCAGCTTTTAAATAAGTAACTTCAGGGGTGCAGTGACACTTTTATTGTGCCCCTTGTTGATTATTTGTTGAAACGCTTTGTATTTTCAAGCATATTTGACATTTTTGTCTTAAAAATAAAACCCCAGCAGTGAAAAGGCCAAAGATTTTTGCTCTTTTGTCACTCTTATATTTTGTGTGAAAATTTCCCGATAGCTGTCAGTAGGGAATTCTCCAGTTTTTAGGGGTCTAAGTGACAGTCTGCTCAATTTTTGATCTGCCATCAGACTTGAAGAGGTTCCCCAGGCATGTTTGAGAGTCGTGAGCTCCCTGACACCGGGTTTTCTTGGGTCTTCCCTGTTTCTGTTTCCCTCCTGGTGTCCAGTGTAGGACTGTGCTGCTGTTCCTGCTGATTTCCAAACATTGCTCCTTTCCCAAGTGTTGCCATCCAGATGGAGCAGCCGTAGCTGTTGCTCTGTTAAAGAATTAATTTGCTCCGTGTTAAATGAGATGAATATACTGTTGAGTTTCTCAGTCAAATATTTTACTGTCCATTTATCTTATGCATGGTAATGATGTGCATATATTTACATTCATCAGCTGCTCGACCTGCGTCTTCGCACAGATGGAATCTTTTTACTTCTGCTTGTCCGCTTCACTCATTTAAGCCAAATCGTTGTAAATAATTGCAAGTTGTTTTCGTCTGTTTGGCTCCGAGACTGGAATGAAAGGCGTTCTTTAGTCACATCCATAGTTAAATAAGTTTGTCTCCCTCAAACTGGCAGTTTTAATCTCCAGTCATCCAAATTAGATTTGCTGTCTTCTTTTCACCTGTCGGTTTCTCATGTATTGGCTTTTTCTTGGCACTTAAATGCCACCTGTCAGTCAGCGGAACCCTGGGAAATCATGATGTGAGTGCGTTCATGACTGAAATGCAAACAAAGCGAAGTTAACATTCCCATTTCACCGCTCAAGGTCAAAAAACTTTCAAGACTGCCTTTGAATGATTTATACGATATCTGACTTAATCAATTCATTTTCACGCTATGAATATTCAGTTAGGTTGTGTGATTAATGCTGCCAGAAAAGGTTCAATCGGTTGGTAAATTTACTGCCGCACTTATTTTACCCATGTTCAGTGACTGCTGTTGAGCAGAGGAACAAACCATCCCATCGTTCTGGTGTTTGGATACTAATAATGTTGTATTTCTATTTCTAAATCAACCAAAAGTCAGGAGGGGGATTCCAAAAGTTAAAAAAAAAAAAAAAAAAAAAAAAGAACCAGGTCATGCATCATTGATTTAGCTGAGTTGACACTGATTTCAAGATGTCAACACACACAAACACTAACTCGCAGCCGGTTGTCGATGCCCGCCCCGTTCTCCAGGTGTCCCCGTTCTGTTGGCCAGCCCTGTGCCCCAGTTACTGTGAAAGAGCGAGCGTGAAATGCCACGGAATCAGCAGAAAAAAATATGCCAGCGGTCCCACAACATGCATGATGAAAGGCATACATTTTTAAAAACACACGCGTGAACTGATGCACACTTGTAGCCGAACACCGTGGCCTGGTTCCACAGCGCTCTCCTCATTCGTAATTGTCCAATTCGGGATGGTGTCAGCACTGGGAATGCTTACCAAGGCTCTTTTCTCAAGCCCGGATTAAGCCTCCATGCATGGGTAAATCACTCTGCCGTGCCAGGGACAGGTGGGCTGCGGGCCAATTTACCAGGAGGAATGGTCGGTGCTCAGACTAACTGGGTTAATATGCAGTGAAAGAGTTGAGGAGCTGATGCCGTAGATTTCTCTCCTGCCTCCGCCTGGCACTCGATGATTGAGAGTCCCATCGGTGTCTTTAGAGACCCGAGGTAGGCCTGAGAATTGCTGTGCTCTCGTAGCGCCAAACGGCGTCTCTGTGGATCTGTAGTCATAAAGTCTTGTCAGTGTCTTTGGCCGTGGATTGTAACATTTCACGAGGTCATTAACCTTATTAAATGATAACTCTAAATTCAATTAATCTTGGAAAAACGGGGAAAAAAAAGCGCTTGCTTTCCAGATTCATTGAAGCGTTTTGATTGTTTCCTCTAGCTTATATTTAACTGTCACATCTGTGAGCGGTTCTTTGGAGAGTGAAGCTAAATCTTCAGAAAATTACACTGTTCCCAGTGTGGGAAATGACACTTCAACAATGACGGCCTTCCCTCACACTCAGCGGAAAGTATGGTCTTAGTGTCTGCTTGTAATTTGTTGTATTTGTTATAATATACGAGTCTCTCTTCCTCTCTCTCCTTGAATAGAAAATGGACAGTTGCGCCACTCAAACAGAGTTTGTTTACTACGCCGGAGAGTTCTGCCAAAATTTGGCAGAACTCTGAGGTTGTGTCCGTGGACTTCACATTTTTCAATGGGTATTTTCTATAGGGCAGAGCTGTCAAACATAAGGCCCGTGGGCCAAAAGCAGAAGGCTCCAATCTGGTCTGAAAATCCACCAAGAAAATAGTAAAAAATTTAAAGAAGACATTGATTTTTAAACAGATTTCTTCATAGTAGCTGACACAACTTAACACTGAGACCTGAGCTGAGCTATTGGTGATGCAGCCATGAGAGTTTAAGAGAAATGAAAATCCTGACCCTCGCTTTTTCTCTTGTGTTGATAAAATCCACAATATCCTACGTTCGCCTCTCGACTACATATTTCTTTAATCAAAGGGCCTGGTTAGGTTTTCTGTTTCATGACCGAGTCAAAACAATGGAGTGAATCTGTGTGAATGAAAGGAATGACCGGTATTACTGCTCAATAATAACTCGCGAGAATCACCCTGTCGCTCTGAAATGAATGTAGGAATATAAGACGCCGTGCTAGAAAGCGAAAGATAAGAAAAACACAGTGTCACTGCACGCACCAGTGAACAGAGAGCAATTAGAAGAGTCGCTCGGGTATAGCAGATGAATTCTGGGGGTCTGTGGATTATCCCTGAAAAACAAAAAAACAAACAGCAGCTACATCGTCTGATAAATGAGCCAAACTGGGAAATCTTTCTGGATGCCTGATAGTTTTTGTCCTTCTTTCCTATCATTCTTTCTCCTGTTCACCTCTGCTGGCATTTTTTTTTTCCTGTGACATTATTCTCCGTCATTTCATATGCAATTGCGCCGCTCTAACAGTACATTCTGCAGCACGAGCGGGCATATTAAATTAATCTCAAACGTAAAGGTCGCTGCCGTTGTAAAATATTACGGGGCTCGGTGTGTTTACGTGACCCACATGGCGTTGGAGGCTCCCTACCTCAGAGGCTTATTCAGGGAGGTAGTTGGTTATATCAGGGAGCCATTGTGAAGCCATTATTCTAACTCTGTCTCCGAGAGCTATGATACGCCAGACTGACAAGGTGTTTTATCTCTGCCTTCAGGGAAATGACTCATTTAACGAGCAGTACCAAAGGCGTGAATGGAAAGACTGTCGAGGATCTCTGTTCGACTGTTGTATTGGGGATTTTCTTTTTCTTTTTCTTTTTTTTTTTTTTTTACTTGAGTGCCACTGAGGTCCTCTTGAGGTTGAGTCTCGGGCTGTCAACCCTCCGGTGGGAGTCACCTCCGACAGATGACGCCCCACCGTGCGACTGAAGAGGGGAAATCTCAGAGGGGAATCGAAAGCAGGGTTCAAGGGAGCCTCTCGGCTGGGAAATTCTCGATGTGAGAGCAGAGGCAACGTGGCGACTAATCACCAAAGTTTTGCGAGATTTGCCCCATAATCCTCCTGCTAGTTTGAATCTGCAGTTTATGCAGGCTGCCTTCGTCTGTCTTTGTACTTTCGGCCATCGCTGTAATGAGTAACAACAACCCTGTCCTCAATAGTGGGGCTGCTGAGAAAAGATCTTTGATGTGAAATGAAACAAAAGAAGAATCATGCAGATATTAACACAAAAGCAATTAAAAAGGTCTGCTGTAAACAAGTCTGTCTTTCACCTACATACTCTCCTCTTGGTGCTTACTTTCTTTTATCCCAAAGTAGAACGTCCTCGTTGTATCCACTCTTTGACCGTCTGCGTTAAAACTCTTTGATGGCTAAAAGTATACAGTCTGTTCAAGGCATTAGCGAGGAATGTGGCCGTTTGTCTGTCTGGGGAAGATAGGTTAAGATAAAAACTCCCAACCTCTCCGAGCCGTGCGCTTCGTCTCGTAAAGCCTCCGCCTGATTCCACCCTCTTGACCGCCGGCGACCGGCTCTCTCCTGACACGGCGCAATCTGGCCTCCTGTCACCGTCCCTCCCCGTGCACTCACTCAGGCCGGGTGGTGCTGTGAGAATTGGAGGGCGGAGATAAGAAAGAAATGCCTGGAGTGGGACACGGCAGAACCTCGAAACTGATTTTGAAGTAAAGGGCAAACTCTGACGACTTGTTACCGACAGCGCCGAACCGCACGTCTTCAACCGTCATTCACGTTTAACATTGGCAGCAAAGAATGAGTCGCTAAATTGATGCCGATGGGTATAGGCAACACGTGCAAGGTGTAGACAGACATCAAAGATAAACAGAATAGCAAGTAGGAAGAAACTGTAAAGTAAAGAAAGGTAAGGGGGAGAATGAGGTATAAAAGTAATCCCAGAAGGAGGAGGGATATTCTAATTATCATCCGATTTCTCTAATTATTGTCCTGCCTTGCTGGAAACTCCAGAGACCTCGTGTGCGCTGAAGTGTGTGCATACATGAGAGTCTTTGCTTTTACCGCCGAGAAGGCAGATGAATAATTTCACATGGGGAAATGCTTTAGGGAGAGATATCAGCTCGCTATGTATACTGGAACGGAGCCCTGCACCGTCCCAAATAACTGCTTCGATGTCTTTGTAGTCTATCTTTAAAGGCAGTCCACGTGGATTTCTATACCGTCTTGACAGAAACTGTCTTGATCTTCCCCGAGCGTCACAAACAAGCTTTTTTTTTTGTAAGCTGAGAACAGGGCGAAAAACAAGAAGCTGAACTAGTTCACCAGTGATAATTCATTTCAGCGCTCCTCGCATTGATCTATCAATAAATTCTTAATGAAAACTGTCCTCGTTCTCACTCCCCCGCCACTGATTTCCCATTTTTCCTCCCTCTCTGCGCCGTGCAGATACCCGCCCATCTCCGGCTTCCTGGACGACTACGCCTTCATCGTGTGCGGCCTGCTGGACCTGTACGAGGCCACGCTGCGGCCCGAGTGGCTGCAGTGGGCCGAGGAGCTGCAGCTCCGGCAGGACGCGCTCTTCTGGGACCACCAGGGCGGAGGCTACTTCTGTAGTGACCCCAGTGACGGCACGGTGCTGCTGCAGCTGAAAGAGGGTGAGTGGCCAAGGAGCAGTCGTCTCTGCAGGCTGTCGATCAGCGGCACGGATTTTAAAAAGACCCTCAGTTAATCAAATTAATTACTTTGATTAGCCTCATTAAAAGTTTGTATTGAGTGCAAGATATGATATTGTAGTGTAGAATAATAAGTCTCTAGAGTCACCCATAGCAGGGTATCATTGTTTGCACTGTTTCCATGAAAACAGACCCTGTTTTCACAATGTTGCCACATAAGCAACACTTTTCTGGAACATTGTCGTCTGAACAGGGCCTGAGCTGGAAGCATGGAAGCAGCATGCTTCAGACAAAGTCTCAGAATCCTCCATCCCGAACACCGCCCCACCCCCCCCAAGAAAAAAGAATGATGATGCTGGTGCTAAATTATACTCAGCAACTCAGCAGTATTTAAACATTTCTTTTTAGAAAAGAAATGTTTGTGTGAGCAGCCCCCAAAGTGCACGCACACACACACACACACACACACACACACACACACACACACACACACACGCCATGCAAGGCGCTCAAGTCTACTCATTGGGAAAAGTTTGAAAGTTTCAGTTTCTTTCCATATCCTGGTGCAGTCTGTGTCACTCGAGCGCTCAAGACTTTTTAATTGTTCAGGGTGATATGATTTATTTCAGTGCCATAACTGTAGTCTTAGTAGAAAAAAAGATAATGTGCTTTTTATTCTGTTAGTCTCTATTATGCATAAATCATCAGAGAAATTTTGGAAACAGTCCACCTCTGAACAATGTCGACTCACCAGTCGAAATATAAAACCGTTATTATGATACACTGAGTGCAGCCATGCCAGTTGCTCTGTGATATTTTCTTTACTGTGTGCTGAGTTGTTTCAGTGTGCTGTTATGCTTCCAGTAATGATATGCTGATTTTCACCTGGTATTCTCTTCATCGAGTCCCTACTTGAAAGTCAGTTCAGTTGTTGAGTTTGTGGACTCAGGATGATACATGTCAACCTCACGATCATGTTTCCTCTTAAAATTGAAAAAGTCTTCCAGGAACTCTAAATGTTTCTTCAAAAACACCTGTCTGGATGTCCTCTTTTGATTGACTGGGCAAATGTCAGTTGGAACTGTCTGACTTCACTGGACTCCACCCTTCCAAAGATTTTTGACTTTTCTGCTTGAATGATTTTTTTTTTTTTTCCCTCAGCCAGCCGACTCTACTGATCGGGGATACTCAGCTCATGACTTTTCATGTCTGGAGATCTGTCTGCTTGTGGAAAAATAAATAAGGACCTGATTCAGGTGCTGGCGCTGTGAGGCCGCGCTGCCCGGAGCTCCGGAGGATTGATGGACGGGTGAAGGATTAATGTTCCTCCCGCAGCATACCTCTGTGGCTCAGACGAGGGTGAGGATGGATCGGTCGGACAGGGTGCGAAGGCCCGCAGACACTCCAGACAGTCTGCTCATATCAACACATGGACACTGACCTGAGGGGCCTGGAGGAGAAACGCATGGATTTCCTGTTGTCTGTTGGAACGACCGACGAGCCTAATGGATCGGCGTAATCACTCATTTATTTGTTCATTCTTCATCCATATCTCTCATCTGCCGAAGCCCATCGCCGTATCGATCCAGCTTAACGAGACGGAAGCCCGCGCTGTAAAATCCCTGCCAGTTTCGCTCCAGTGCTACACTTAAAACCGTAAGAGAGGAAGCAGACATAGCGGATGGCTAGATACATGAATAGGCTGAGAATAAAAGAGGGGAGCAGAAGAATATTGACCTCTCCCGTCGAGCTTCAGCGCCCCGCAGCCCGCCCTCATTGCAGCCGTACCCCTCCGCCATGAAAGGCACTCAAAGACCGATGCTCTGATTCTCCGGTTTCTTTTATCATCAGATCTGCACAATATGTCTCCATTGTGTCTGTGAGTCCACCTGCTTCCCAGATACTGGAACGGCATCACAACTCGATCCACTTTCTGCCTGGTTTTCCCGGCAAATTAACTCCTTATTTTACATTTTAAATACAACTTTGTTTTTTTTCTCAGACCTCAGGTATAAAGGCTGCATCAGAACAAACCAAGAGCTGCTGATGTTAAATAAACATCATATTTTTCTCCTGTGCATAATATGCTGATTGCTGTGATGAAATTTGAAGGTACCGTAACAAATCAAGGCTCCGTCCGTTCGCCTATGGCTCTAGCGCTGGATCTGTCACTCCAGATTAGGGAATGTGAGCTGGGCTCCGAATAGAAAAATTAATTCAAAGTGCTCCGCTGGAACTGCCACGTTCAACTCAACTACTTGGAAGTTACCCTGCAGGGAACGAAAGCTGTTGCTGCTCGCTGCGCTCGCCACGTTCTGACCAGTTTAGCACGGTTTAACCCGATAAGCTCCGATCCCACCTGGCCTCACACGATAACGCAGTTCATCATGACAATGGACCCTCAGGATCTACACCCACTTAACCTTTGTTAGATTTAAGGGCTTCAGGAAATATGTTTAGAATGAATACGCGGCGCCCCGGAGGCTAAACGATAACCTCTAGTTCAGCACGGCACCAAGTATTATTTAATGTGGTTAATCCTTCAAAGATCTGTCGATACATACCGTTTATTTTGGGGACAGTGTTTAAAATAACTAATTTGTGCTAATTTTGGGGTTTGAAGAGAGTTTTTCTTTCTTAGAATACTTGACTGGTCTCGAGGGAGATATGGGAAAAACACATTTTGAGGGATTATGCATGTGTAATCCCATATAGCTCCCACCAGGTTCAGACCCCTATCATCCGTTCTGTGAGGCTACAGTGATAACCGCCACATCGCTGCACGGTCTGCAGCAAGGCTCCACCGGAAGACATATCGACCCTTTAATTGCACTCTGATTATCTGCTCTGATTCTGCCGCGCGGCCATGAGATTATTATTTTCATGCTGGCTGTCAGCGACTGTCAATGGATTGCCCAGAGTTTTCTTCGCGCAATCACGTCCTGTCCTTGAAAACTGTTTTTCTCACCTCTTGCCATTATTAAGTCAAAGTTTTAATTTGCTTCTCTTTTTTTTTTTTTTTGGAACTGCAATTCATCAAGAAGTAACTGCAAAACTAATCACACCCCTGTCAGACTCAATTATGTTGTGTTGTCTATACACTGTGTGGGTGTGTGTTTGGCCAAAATTACAGAAACATTCAACACACCCAAATGTTTTTTTTTTTTTTAATTCAGTCTGTGATTGCTGTTTTAGCAGAGGTAAGTCCCCTTTGCACGGCCCAGTCAGCCCTGATGAATGAAGTTATGGACTCAACCGGACACCTGGAAGTATTCTAACGGTGCCGGTCGTCGAGATCCTGATCCTGTACGTCTTCAGAGTCTGGAGCATCACTTGATGTGACTGAGACTTGGCGCCAAACCAGCGCTTTAAAGTCCTTCAGAGATTTTTTTCGTTATAAGGCAATGCTCAATAGCTCGTTGGTTGATGCTAATAGGTGTAGTTCAGACTGCCTCCATTTATGCTTTTCACAAAAGAGTGTGTTTCTGCCGTCCTTTGCTACCGTCATCTACCTGATCCATCTGATCAGGCCGCCTTCTGAAATCCACTAATGCCTTGTGGACTCTTGATCGCTGGTCTTCTATGACTCTTAAAAAAGTTTCCACAAGACTTTGAGTTTGCTTTGTGTTACTATGGTATTTATTCAGCTGTAGTGCGAGTGTACAGGAGCAGCATATCAGAGAAATTGCACATTTCCTCCGTTTACACAGAAATGGACTGGAAGTAGTTTTCAAAAAGTTGCTTTTTCATTGGCTCCAAGCAGCATTGTCATGTAAACAGACCTCCCAAATGCATCAAGGGTTTTTTTCCTTTTTCACTTGAAAAGATTGCCGTGTAAAGCAGGGTACACTCATACATGTAAATTAAAACAAGAATTTTTTTCTTTAAAAATAGTTCCAAGACCAGCGTCATTATGTCTTCTTCCATGTTGCCTTCTTGTTGTTGCTGCTTCTTCATTTTTGTGCGATCACATGAGATTTCTGGCGTGGAGGACTCGATGCTTGAGACAGAATCGTGTGTGTGTGTGTGTGTGTGTGTGTGTGTGTGTGTGTGGTCCGCTGTGTTGAGACTATCAGAGCACACCGCACACAATCCGATCAAAGCTGATCAGCGCCTGATTTTTTTTATCTTCACATGTGGGAGCGGGGCCTGAACGTCTCCCGATCTGTGTGGTCCGTACCTTTTGCTCATTTATTCTCCCTGCTCCCATTACATCAAATAAGAACGCTCTGTTATGTCAAACTCAGTGTTATTCACATCATTCGTCAGACACTAAACTGTTATGGCTAATCAATATTGCATGTCTGTGTCCGCGCTCAAATACATTTATGAGTCGCATAAATAACAGAGGTAACTGACAGCAGCCTCTTATCGAGAATAATTCACAGTCTGTGCAAATAAACAAATATTTAAATCTTTATGCAGCCAAAATGTTACAATTCTGTAGATAAAGGAGTTTTTTTTTTCCCCCAAGGACTGATGGGATATAAATATAAATGTGCCTGACCTTGATGTGCTCTCCAGCCTCTCTTCAGCTGCCAGTCCATTCCTCTGACTGATGGCTGCTGGCACGTCGGAGAAACTGACACTTTGTAGACATGCAGACATTTACCTTTGATCTGTCAGACCCGAGTTCCCGGTTTGGATCGAGTTGCCGGCTTCTTTTTTGTTTTTGCTCCTGAGCTGCTCTGACAGCGACCATCTATTTTAGCAGCTCCCTTCGCCCACTTGCATTTTTATTCCCTTTCTCCTTTCAGCTCCACTCAGCTGAATATTTTCTTCAGTAATAAAGGGCATGTGCTATTAGGCCCATTTTACCGCGTTGAATTGAAGCTCCCTTTGTAGCTGCTGTGTTTTCAGTGGAACATTTCAGGGGTGTTATTTTGTATAATTCATAATGTCATCATTTGTTTTTACTTGCTCTTTAGGAATAATACTTTTTCATATAAGAAATATAATTAAGTGTCTGATTTCTATGCTCCAGGCTGCAGGTCCGTTATTAGATCCACCAGTGTGCTGATGTGTGGCCACAAACGGAAGCTTTCGGACTCCTAACGTCATAAGACAGAATAAAAGGAATGAGCAGGTCTACATGCAAGGAATAAAGGCATCAGATGTACATATAAACTGCATTTCTGCCACCAGTTGTGGTTGGAAATACTTATTGTTAAAAGATGAATTTGAAGAAAAAACTGTAACAGAAGGATCGAATGAACACTTTGCTGCAATATTTAAATCTCAGAGTTAATTTTTAAGATTTCTGGATTCTTTTTTTGTTTTGTTTTTCTCCCACAAGGCTTGTTAGTGAAATCATATCAATGATGGCAGCATATGGACGAATGCAGCTGTCTGCAGGAATGAAAAAAACATCTGTCAGAAAAAAAAAGACGCCCAAAATGTCTCAATGAATCCGATCCAATAAATCCATAAAAATGGCTTTATTTTAATTATAAACACACACGTGCAATCTGTCACGCTCGTATAACTTTATTTAGTGGCTGAGCTTTTTCGTATTGCGGTAGTGTGATTGTGCGAACATTTAATCTCAGGAAAACACAATGAAACTCCAATCGGAGATTTCTATTCAGTAGATTGTCAGTTTTAATGTTCCAGGTGCCACGGCTGTGTGTTTTTCATACTGAGGAAACAGTGACACGCCAGCACACCTACCTGCCTGTAACGGATTGCAAGCGGTTCAATCAGGATTGGGATAACTCAGAAGAAAAAAAAAAAACAAAACAAAAAAGCTAATAGTTATGTTTGATGTGAAGTGTTGGCAGATCAAGGATGATGGCTGCGTGTGTGTAATCGCGCGGGGGAAGTGGATGTTCCCCGTGCGTCGTCACACCCACGTCTCTTCTGTGGCTTATCGGAGCCGACGTTGGAGGCTTTTTTTTTTCCTCCGGGGGGGATTGACGGCACCATTATGGCGGCGGCGCCGCGTAGGGCCGAAGCCCATTAGTGACGCTACATGGGCTGCAGCGCGGACGCCCCGTCCCAGCAGCATCACCTGTCACCGCAAGACGGATTACCCCACCAACGCTGCCACTCTGCATCTCACAGCCCTGCCAGACCCCCCGCCCACCCCCGTGTGTGTGTGTGTGTGTGTGTGTGTGCTTCCCAGAAGTAAGGGTGAAATTCTGCAAACTGACGTGTTTGTTTAGAACCGAATCTGCTGCGCAGTCACACACGTGTTCCCATTTGAGGAGTCAAAACTATTCAAGATGCCTCCAACCTTGGCCACTTCAGAAACGTCGGTGTGAGAATAGACTTTTAAAAAGCTTTTAGCACGAACGAGCGGCGTTTTTTTTTTTTTTTGTGAGTCTTTCCACGTGTACGTGAGCCTGGCAGCTGCTCTGTCACAGCCCTCTGTGCGTGTGACCTCTTTCCACGGTTTCTCATAAGAGGAGAGAAATGTGGAATATAGGAGGCTGACGGACTCTGACATCTCTCAGATTGTGTATTTACAGAGTGTGTATGTCGGTGTGTGCTGTGTTGAAACCTCCCTGCCATGGGGCTCAGGGAGAGCTGACATACAGTATATTGTGGGATAAAATCAAATTATTTCTGCAATTTCGTCATGCACGAGTCTTCACATGTGTACGTGATTGTTAATTCATGCCTGTCGTAAAAAAAATATCGAAGATGGAATGTGCATTAATGGATCTGTGACGTTCCCTTTGCTATTTATAGGATTTGATGTAAAATTTTAATTAAAAATGTCAACTCAAAATGTACTCATGTAGTTAAAGGAAGACCCCACGAGCCGACATGTAGCGCCATTATGAGAAAACCACCTCCAGGCCTGAGCTTGTTGATAAAAAGGCACAGATGCCAGTCACTCAACGCAGCCGAGTCAAGAGGTCGCGCGCTTGGTTCATCACATCACGACCTTTAGAGACTCCGGGTTCGCTCTGAGTCAGGCGCTACAAACGAGGCGTGGACTTTCCTGTGGAAAATTTGTGGGAACCGGATGGAGAAGAAAGCCCAGCTCAGCCTCCACTAATCTCAAAGGTGTTGGATCGGGTTGAGATCGGGGATCCGTGCAGGTCAGTCAGGTTCTTCCAAACCAAACTCAGGCGGCTTTGCCTTTAATTAGAGCTCGCTTTGTTCATTGCTCATCGTCCCGCATCAAGAGAGAAGAACCTTTACCGAGCTGCTCCCATGACATTGAAAGTGTTTCAGGCTTGGCTTCAGTATGCTCAAGAGTCAGGTAGGTGGAGTCGTTTACAAACCCCAGGCTCGTCTAGAGGAGTGTGATTGGTGTCTTTGCAGAATAGATTTCCACCGCTTCAGAGTCCAGTGGTGTTGCGCATTACATTACCATGTCGGACGCCTGTCACGCGGCGCCATTAAAACCCTTGCTATGTAGCTTTTTTTATGCTGATAAAGAAAGCTGATGAGGTCTGAAAGTCGGCGGAGTCAGCAAAGTCTCGGCCTACTGAAGTATCCATTGTCTCGGTGCTTGGCAGCTGTATTCCATGACTTTCATACGGCTGAGCTGCTTTACTTTACACCGAGACGACACTTCACTATCATACTTTATTACAGTTTAATGCTGAATATCTAAAAGAGGAAAACCAAGGCAGGTAATGTCTGAAAAACATGTTCAGTGAGACTGTCAACATCCCAGTATGCAGAGGAAGCATTATAAATGGGAGATTAAATTGTGCTTTAAAACCCATTAAGGAAAATGTTGCATGTCTTTCTTCAAGTCATTTTATGTTGCAGCATTCCAGCGGGACATGACATATTTAAGTTTATATAATGATGTTTCAAGTGAAAACACTGCATTTCTGCAGTTCAGCATCAGAAAAGGTTTTTGCAGGGCTTTGTAAACGTTTCCTCTTTACATGAAAATGGTACGAACTGAACAGGAGGACACGAGTTAGTGTGCTTCACTTTCACAACATGTTCAATGTTTAAATACTGCTGGGTTTGCAGGTGTAATTTGACACCAGCATCATTAAAGCGTGCATTTTTGAGACATCTGGAAAAAAAAGCACCTCATTGTGTTTGTATCTGTTAACCTGAAAATGTTCCTTTACTCGTGTCTCAGATCAGGACGGAGCAGAGCCCAGCGCCAACTCGGTGTCGGCCACCAACCTCCTGCGCCTCTCGCACTACACCGGAAGGCGAGACTGGCTCGACAAGTCCCAGCAGCTCCTGGCGGCGTTCTCCGACCGGCTGACGAGGGTCCCCATCGCCCTGCCCGAAATGGTCCGGGCCCTGATGGCCCAGCACTACACACTCAAGCAGGTGATTTTCGAACCAGCGCACTCGGTGGGAACGGTCACACACGTACGGTTGCTTCAGTGTATTCGCCCTGTATTACCAGGAGGAGGCGCCTTCCTGCAAAACCTCCAACACGCTTGAGAACAGTGTGCATCAACGTCAGGCTTACATTTATTTACATGACATTAATTTTTTACAGTGTGAAAGTGGCTTTTTCTGTCTACGTCACTGCTGTTTAGCTTTTCTTTCACCGCTGTTATGAGTGACTCTCAACTATAAAACTACCAATTCCCAGGAGAACACGGACTCTTAATTGCTGCAGTTTGTTAGAAATACCGTCATCATTTAGTGCTGCAGTTTTAACTTCTGCAACAACTTAACTCGTCTAACTTCATCTGGAATCGGCTGCTCAGCCGACCGTTTTATAAACCCCCCCCCCCCCCCCCCCCCCCCCCGGTTTGGATAAACATTTGCCCACAAGTGTCTTCCTCGAAGAGAGCAGCCGATGTGTTGATACATATTTTTTCAGCCCAGCAGGTCATCCGAGGACGGAGGCTTCTTCTAAACTCTCTGCTCGTCTGCACAGTTAATCCCCTGCAAACGCTCTTTCTGCCTCTTCCACCAGCCTCCGTGTCTTTAATGGGCTATTTGAGCTGTTCGGCGTCACTTTATGTAATCAGTTTTGAAATATTAACACCCTCAGTTTAGCCTGGAACCAGTGGAACCAGCAGCACAGTTGGAGTTGCCCTCAAGTTTTCCTCTTCACCTCCAAATAAAAGTTGTTTTTTTTTTTCGCTGCAGACTTTTTTCTCTGTGCAATTACAGAAACAGAGCCGCTCGAAGTAGCTGCAGAGGGTTTGTTAGCCTTCCGTCTGTCACAGGTGACCTGCGGAGGAGTCCGGGCCACGGGATCGAGGGGTAACAAGCTGAGGGGTGAGGCGAGGTGAGGGAGCCCGGTGGGAGAAACACCTGCCTCCCTTGTTACCGCTACAAATACAGTACTGACCTCCATCGCTCCTTCTTCCCCTGGCTTCCTGCGTCTGACGGGCCACCTCTGCCCTCTGATTTCACTCTGTTCACACTCCGTCTCATTATCTCACTCCTTTTCAACCTACTCTTTTGTTTTTTTTCCTTCCACTCCTCAGGTTGTGATCTGCGGCCAGCGGGACGCTCCGGACACGGCGGGCCTCCTCGCCACGGTCAACTCCCTCTTCCTCCCGTACAAGGCGAGTACTCGGATTCTCCCTCCCTTGATTCACCCCTGGTTAATATCTGCACCGCTGCGGCGGTTTGCTCCTTCTTCCATCCAGAGTTAAGGAAACGCACACAGCTCCTGAGTGTGTTTACCGCAGTACCGCGCTGTTTTCTGGAGTGGTTATTGATTTCACTGTTGATGTAACTTCTTTAATACAGGGATGCAGAGACACCGATGTCGGTATCTGCAGAGTACTCGTTGTTGTGTTCATAAAAGATTCCCAATAGACAGAGGCGTGGAGGTGATTCGCTTCAATTTTTCACTCTGCTCACTTGAGTTTGCAGTGATCTGTGGCGACTCTCCACCGACTGCAGCCACTCCTTCACTCTCTCGTCCGTGCGGTCAATTTGCTCCTCCTTGCTGCTGTGAACACCAAAAACAGTTACATGTCGGGAGTCCTCACAGCCGTCAATTCCCGGCTCCGGTATGAGCGGAGGACGTGGCGCGTTTTTATTTTGACAAGCTCGTCGAAACACAAACTTGTCACCGGCCTCCAAAAAAAAAAAAAACAAACCGCTCGGTCGAGTCAGCAGACGATCCCTGGGTACGTATTTATCTGATCTATAAAACTGCAGCCACTCCTTTGCTCTCTCGGCCACACTGCACTCGGGAGCCTCTTTACTCTCGTAGCAGCTCCTGATTGTAGAACAGCCACTAACGGCTGAAGAGTGATGCTCTCGCCCCTCTACCTCCCGCTGAAGGTAAATACTCGGCACTTTGCCATCACGTTCACGCAGTCGCGTCTCCAGTCCCCCCCCCCCGAGTTAACCGTCGAAAAGCGAGGATCGTCTCGCGTCTACTCCCAGCAGGCCCCTTTCTGCAGAAGCGGAAGACTTAACCTTTGAAAATACGCACTCACGGAGATGCGTAAACACGGCAAAGCGAAGCAGCCTGTGGATGCTGACTGGTTTAACTGTGGTTCTTTAAAGGTCAGCCCGAGCGCCTCTCGTCTCTCTCAGGGTGACTATTTAGGCACCGTTTGACCTCAAACCCCTTTCCTGACATCTTTAAATGCCTGTTTGATGAGCTGGGTTTTGGTGTGACGCCGGCTGTTTGTTAAGAAGCAGACAGCTGTCACTCTGAGTCAGACCTAAACTCCACGTTGGATGTTTTCTCACGATCGCATTTCTCGCCGCTCTCAGCCTGTGAGGATTTCTCCACACTTCAAAACTGTCGAACGCATGAAAGCGGCTGCGCATAAACCAGACCGACCACAGAGGGACAGTTTGTCTGGAGTCCTTTAGCAAATGTTGCTGCGACAGAGCGAAGCTTTACGTGCCGGCGAATCCAAACAAAGCGGACTCGTACTCGGCTTTGCTGCTCCAAGACTTGAGTTCTGTTCTCTCGACCAGGCTGAAACTGAAATTAGAACACTAAATTAAAGCAGTGAATGTCCAGCAATCTCTTTTTCTCTCTCTTTCTGCACACACACACACACGCACACACACGGGCTGTATCAACAGGGCTCCTGTTGAAATATAGATGAGTAGTGCAGTATCAGGCGGCGGTTGCAGTAACATCAGCCCGTTTCCAGATCCCTGCAGAGAGAGACGGAGACCGGGACTGAGCCAGAAAGAGACATTATCAGGACGGATCTATTATTGAAGAAGGAATTGGGGGGGCGGGGTTGGAGGGGGGCTATCGCATTCAGCCAGGGTGAGTCACGTGCCGAGACCTTGTCTGAGTCGGGTTAATCCCATCTACACAGTAGGTTTTCCTGCCAAGGAGAAAAAAAAAAAACCGTATGATTTCTGTGAAATAATGATGAGATGTAGTACATGGGGGTCAAACCTATGGCTCTTGAGTCACAGCAACCCCCTGGGACAAATAGAACCTGTAGTTTGATGAAAACCACAAAACCAGTTCAATTCTCCATCAATGTCAAAACACAAAACACTCTGTTTTCTTCTCTTAGAAACTCTGGATCAAAGCATCTTCCTATTGAGAAGTATCCCAAATCCCAAATATATTGCAGTCCATTTTCTGCACCGCCAGGTTTTGTCTGTCAGCTTCCCTACCTGACATTGAGCAGAGGGGTTCGCCGTCAACAGGTCACCACAGCCGTCCAGCACTGACACTGATTGGCCATCAGTAGAGAAAAACCCCCTCTGGTCGACGTGAAGACCTTCAACATATCAAGAACAATCAGTTAACTTCACAACTCCATTAAGGATTTTCTCTCCAGATACAATTTGCACTTCTAATTCAAACAATTCCAACCCCAACTCTAATACTTATACAGTGTTAACAGCAGGGGGAAAAATGTATGCAAAGTTAGATAACGCAGAAGATTACCTGGAAGAGAGCCAATTAGACTGAGCGAGGAGAACGGGGGGAACCGGTTCGAAACAGATAAAGGATAACGTGGATGATGGAGTCGAGGAGGTGAATTATGTAAGCGCTGAGGAGTGGGATGAGACGGAGGGATGTTAAACGAGATAAAGGGAAGCAGGAGGAGGTGCGGGCGCGGGGATTGTGCTCCACGTTACATTAGGTAGCTATGAGCAGGGAACATGTCTAATTTAAATCCAATTACTCTTCGCCTGTTTTCCTGGGTTTTAGGACGGCACAGGCTAATTGTGGTGAATGAGGTGCTCAGAACGCTGCTCATGCAAACCTCAGCCCACACACACACACACACACATATACACGCCGAGATCACCACTTCATTTAATATATTTACTATTTTAATTTGCCGCTTCTTTCCGCGCTGCTCGATTCACCCCGACACCCGGAGCTTCTTCCTCACTTTGCCGCCCGCTGGAATCAGTTAGGACCCTCGGTCGCAACGCAGCTCCTCTCTTGATTGTAATCACTGCAATAAATCGGGAGTTAATTTTTCGATTATGCAGAAATAGCTGCTTGATTAGAGTCGGGTCAAGTTGCGATGATTGGGAAGGTGGTGGGATTGGAAAAGGGGGCGGCGGAGAAGAAACGGAGAGGGATGGAGCCTTTCTTTCACTCCTCTGCCGTCTGTGTGTGCCTGTCTGCGCTATGTCTCCCTCCTATGGAAGTGTGATATAGCGTGTGAATACAGTCATAGCAGGGGAGCAGTGTGTGCAGGTGGCAAACTGCAAGAAATGCTGCAGTTTTTCATTTTAGATTCATTATAATTGACAAAAAAATAATAATGTCCAAGCACTACCCTGTGCTGTATTGTTCGGTCAGTGTTTGAAAGTAGCAACAAACAACGTCAACACTGTCAGGAGGAGTTACTTTAATGATTTGCACAGTACTATAGGCTTGACATGTAACACAGTTTCACCTTAGATGGTGTTGCTGCCAGAACGAGATGACCTTTTCTAAGACTTGTCACGGATTGTGTCGTTTGGCCCCTTAATTATGACATGAGGTCTTTGAAATGGAAAACACACAGACTACAGGGAAAAGAAAAAAACCTGCGCGAAACACTGGGACTGAGTTTAGGTTTAGGTTAAAGATTCTGGTCATTTCAGACTCCCACAGACAGTGTAATGTGGATTTCATGAATTTCTGAAGTTCTACCGTATTTTCTCCATATCCCATCAGTGAATGCATGAATCAAGCTCTTGTTCCAGTAGCAACTGTGTGCCAAGGAAAAGGTTCTAAAAAAATATGTCGATTACTAATGTGAAAATATGAAAACTTTTTTTTTTTTGTGTGTCGTCGATGTTTTTTATTAGTATCTTGACGCCAGTAAGTCATAGCAGCCACTCACCCTGTGATGTAGTGAGATGCTGGTCGTTCCATTTCAGTTTTTCTCCATAATTTCTGGCATTTTTGAGTAAGCAGACACAGTTCTCTGAAACAAAAACACAAAAACTACACATTTTCACTTGAAACGTTCTGCAAATGGGGCCTAATTAAGTTGCAGTAAGACTAATTATTTGGGGCAACTTATAATTGCAGGATTAATAAGAGCTTTTTTCAGTTTCCTTCATTCCCCGAAGATATTTTCTTACTCTAGGTATCATACATCTTTTTTTCCGCTCCAGTTATCTCTAGAACAGCTGTGAACACTTAGATCACTTACCTCGATACCTTCTGGCCGCTACTTTAAGCCAAGAATAGCTCAGCATAGCGCTGTAACCTCCTCACGTGTTCTTTAATATCAATCAATGGGTAAAACACAAAAAGTTGGTGAGTATCTGCCAGAATTCATCCCCTCAAGCTACTCCAGCTTCTTCCCCAGCTTGTTAAAGCTAATTGGCAGCTGTAAAGATGCAGCAGTGGACTGGCGAACTGTTCAGATGTATCCTGCCTTTTGTCCAGTGTCAATTGGTTTAAGCTCAAGCTCCTCATTACCTTAAGTAAAGAAGATGGAGAAGACTGATGAATGTGTTGGTTATTTACTTATAGTGACTTTATAAAATGCGGATTGCATTAGCTGCTCAGTTTAACCTGCCAGAGAGGATTTATTTTGTGACACGTGTGACAATAATAGTCCTTGTGCAGTTGTTCAGAGCTTCATAACGCCCTGTACCAGAAACATCCCTGCTTCTGCTGTAATTGTGGCTCACCAGATGGTTGAAGGAGAGAAATACAGGTTTGTCAGAGGGTCGGACTCGACAACACAGGATCGGATTAACCTCCATATTTACCTAAATATAGCCTCCAAACAGGCCAGATTGTGACAGCTTCACTGTGGTTTATTTATGTAACGCGTGGGGATTTAATGTAAACTCCGCAGCTTGAGCCGCATGCAGGAAACGTATCACATCAGTTTCTGCATCCATCAACTCATTAAGGTCATGGAGACGGGATCGTAGCCCAGCTAGCACTGGACAAAAAAATCACAGATCAGTAGAGTGTCCCTCTCAGAGATTTTCATCTGGTTCTCTCATTGATTCCTGTATCCATCTGTAACAGTTCAAGAATGTTACTTATTATTATAGTTAAATTCCTGTTAAACTGGGACCGTAAATATACTGTTTCCGTTTTGTATTTTATTTTGAAAACCCTACAGCGGAAGTTTGCCTCTCGTTAAATGCAGTGCACTTTCGCGAGTTTCAGTTTCGGCCAATCTTTTGCTGTGGTTCAAGCGGAAACAGATGGAAACAGATGCCGTTGCCATTTTTTAATGTTTCTGTTTGCTGTCCCATGTTTGCAGAATAAATCACACCAAGAGCATCGTCAGTCCAGCTTCTTGTCCTCTTTATCACAAACAACCGACCACCATAGGAGAGGTTACATTGGTGCCGTGACCCGTCGATTCTTCTCCTGGCCTGTGGTGTCTCGAGTACGACCTGGGGATGGATTTGTTGCCGGTACCCTTCATGTGTTAAGGTGGACGTGTTACCTGGACTATGTTTACTTTGGTGACTGAAGGCTGATTTGATCATCTGCTACTCACCTCCTCCTGTCTTAATTTTGCTTGGATATATTAATCCTGTTTTGTGATATTGAGTGTTTTATTTTCATTTGTATTCACAATGAACACCATGAATGGGGTTTTTGACACTCCTCTCAATGTTGGTAGGGGGAGGGGGATGTTGCACACTCCTGTACATCTGCAATTTGGCACTCCAGCTCAGGGACGTGGTATTACTGTGGGAGATAGTCACAGGCCAGGGCTTCCTCCGGTCAGTGGGGATTTTAACCCTTCACTTAGCCGCCCTGTAGGTGTCTCCCATGAGTCCAGTGACACTACTCCCATGATTCCCAGCCCTAATGTCCTTGCTACGGAGATTGTCAGTCAGATGGGTGATGTCATTCAGCAGGTTAGTCAGAGAGTGGTACAAGACATCATGACCCAGCTGAACCCACCTACCAGTACCCCTCTGTCAAATGCTGCATCTTCATCCTCTCATGGTGTTCCACCCTCAGCCATGTCTGATGCCTCTCATGTCCAGCTCGTGTCCCACAGAAAACTGAAGGATCCTCCGTGCTTCAGAGGGGACGACTCTGATACAGTGTCTCTCAGAGAGTGGGAAGATCTGATGAGAGCTTTTATCAGGAAGAGTTACCTGAGACCAGAGGAACAAGCAGAGGAGATCCTTGTTCATCTCAGAGGTAAAGCGAGAGATGTTGTCAGATTCGGTACCAGGAGCAGTGGCCTAGACATCAGCCGTGACCCAGAGGCCATTTATGGTTTGCTGAGAAAACACTTCGACTCTGCCTCATGCTCACCTCTCCCGCTGGCCGACTTTTACACCACTTTGCCAGAGAAAGGTGAGAACGCATTTGACTACTGGCTCAGGCTGCATCGTGCTGTTGACCTTGCTGCTGAACGCCTGGCAGAGCAGGGCAAGACACTGGATAGCCCTAGCACTGAGGTTACACGCATGTTTATAAGGAACTGTCCCTCCTCTGAGCTCTCTCTGACCTTCCGATCAAAGACTATGGACAAGTGGACTGCCCATGAGGTTCAGGACATTTTGTACGAGTACCATTCGAGAGTGGCATCCTGTGACAACAAGGTGGTTCGAGAGAACATCAAGATTAGCACTCACCACACTGCTACTCTGCCACCTCCGCCACCTAGTGATGAACAGAATCCATCTCAGTCACAAGCCTCGGATTCTGCTACCTTGGAACGTCTTATCAACATGCTGGAGAAAGTGCTGCTTCAGAGACCTGTTCAGTCCGCTCCGAACAGGTTTCCTGGTTCTCGGCGTCCCAGGGTAGAGGGGTTGCACAACATGCCTTGCTCTGTTTGTCATGATGCCACTCACTCCACCTTCACCCACTGCCGTGACCATAAGCTCTGTTTTCTGTGCTACTCACCCAATCACTCCAGACGTGCTTGCTCCACCCGTGTGCCAGCAAACCCTCAACAGCAGGAAAACTAGTGGATCCGCACCAGAGGGAGGACAGTGTGGATCAACTGAGTGACCCTCCCAGCTGTGACAGTGATGACTTGGAGTCTCTGTACGAGTCTCTCTGCTCTTCTGTGCCAACTGGTAAAACCGTCATTGTCCAAATGGTTCAAAAACTTCATAAGTCAGATAGCTTGTTCTACACTGATGTTTGTGCTGCTGGTGGTGTTCAGCTAAAAGCTATGATAGACAGTGGCTCCATGTCATGTTCTTTGAGTGAGGCTGCTGCTGAACGGATCCTGCAAAATTGCCCTGACTTGAAGACTAACCCTGCTAATGACATAGTTGTTATTGGAGCTGGAGGCCACCATGTCTATCCAACAGCAGTCTGTGACTTGGAGGTGACAATCTATGGGTTCAAGTTACTCATCCCGACACTCATCATTCCTGGACAGACAGACGACATGATAGTAGGAAGTAATGCTATCAAGATGCTCATACATTTGATGAAAGAGTCTGATGATTACTGGAGGCTTCTTGCTTCACCTGTTGACACTACAGATGGTGAGAGTGGCCAGTTCCTGTCCCTGCTCTCCAACTCTGAGAAGTGGCAGGGAGGACCCATGCCTGACAAGATTGGCACAGTGAAGTTAAATAAGAGTGTTAAGCTTGAACCCCTCCGTGAACATCTTGTCTGGGGTAAACTTCCTGCAGCTGCACCCTTGTCAGTGGGGAGCACAGTAATTGTCGAACCAACTCAGTCAAGAGCCAGGCCAAGAAACGTGCTCGTTGGCAGAGTCATCACACCTCTGTGGGGTGACAGGTGGGTCCCCCTAAAACTAATAAACCCCAGCAGTGAGGCAGTAACTTTGAGGAGAAACTGTAAAATTGCAGACGTGTTTCCATGCATTGCAGCTGAAGAACTGTCCTTACCTGAAAAAGTTTCCATCAACAGCCAAGGTGTCGCTCAGAGTTCAGGGTCTTCAAAGTCTCCAGAACAGAGAAAGAATGTTTTGAGCAAGTTGGGACTACAAGACTTGGATCTTGAGGGGTGTGAAGTGTCTGATCATTGGAAAGATAGGGTTTTGCAGCTTATCGAAAGATATGAGTCTGTCTTTTCCAGAGACAAGATGGACTGTGGGGAGACCACAGACTTCGTACACAAAATACACCTTGTAGATGAGAGACCATTTCGCCTACCCTACCGACGAGTACCCCCCAGTCAATACGAGAAGCTGAGAACTGCACTCAATGAAATGGAGGAAAAGGGCATTATCCGGAAGTCTAACAGTGATTACGCATCACCGCTGGTCTTAGTGTGGAAGAAAGATGGCAGTCTGCGCATCTGTACCGACTTCAGATGGCTCAATGCTAAAACAGTTAAAGATGCACACCCACTGCCTCACCAAGCAGATGCTCTTGCCGCTCTTGGGGGTAACATCTTCTTTTCCACCATGGATTTGACGTCTGGATTTTACAACATACCGCTATATGAGGCACATAAGAAGTACACTGCATTTTCTTCACCATTTGGCCTTCATGAGTATAATCGGATGCCCCAAGGGTTGTGCAACAGCCCGGCAACCTTTATGCGAATGATGATGTCAATCTTTGGAGATGAAAACTTCAGCAGTTTACTCTGCTACTTGGATGATCTGATGGTTTTCGCCCCCACGGAGCAGCTGGCCCTTGATCGCCTTGAGATGGTGTTCTCTCGTCTGAAGAACCACAAACTTAAGCTGGCTCCCAAGAAGTGCCATCTTTTGAAGAGGTCAGTAAGGTTTCTTGGGCATATCATTTGTACAGACGGCGTGAGGACAGATCCTGACAAGGTGAAAGCCATAGCGGATGTGGGAGAGAAGGAATTGATGGAGAGTGATGGGGTCACGCCTTCCTGGAAAAAGATCCGTTCTTTCTTGGGCATGATATTCTATTACCAACATTTCATCCCTGACTGCTCTGCTAAAGCTAAACCTCTGTTCAGGCTCATTTCTGGTCGACAAGCCCAGCCTCATGCAAGGAAAGGCAGAAAGTCCAAGAAAAAGTCCTGTGTTCCACCAGTTCTTGGACCGAGCGATTGGACAACTGCATGTCAAGAGTCTTTTCAAGCCCTCAAAAATGAGCTGACTTGCAGTGTCACCTTGGCTCATCCCAACTTCAGTGAGCCCTTTATCCTTGCTGTTGATGCATCTTTTGATGGTATTGGGGCGGTCTTGTCTCAAGTGTCACCTGGTGAGACAATCGCACAACCAGTTGCTTTTGCCAGCAAGACCCTGACCCGGTCACAGCTGAACTACCCAGCACACAGACTGGAGTTCTTGGCACTAAAATGGGCCATTTGCGACAAATTCAGTCATTGGCTGAAAGGCAGACATTTCACAGCTTGGACAGACAACAACCCGCTTTCTTACATCCTGACAAAGCCACGCTTGGATGCATGTGAACAAAGATGGGTGGCTAAGCTTGCAGCTTATGACTTCGATCTTAAGTATGTTCCAGGAGTGAAGAACACCGTTGCTGACACTTTGAGCCGCGAACCATTTGTTCAGTCATGTGTTGGCCATCGGTTGCTGAAAGAACCATACATTACCTTGCTGGATGAAGTCAACGGTGTTGTCAAAGGCACAGTGCAGGATGCATTCCGGCTGACGAACAACTGTCAAGCTGTTAAGAGTACTGCATCACAACCACCAGGCCCTGGGGTTACGCCTGATACACGGCCTGAGGGTTCCATCAGCTCAGATGAAGTGTCGGCTGCTCTGGGAGCTCATGTTGGTTGTGGTATGACCTGCTCCAACCTACCACTGCCACAGTTACCTGAGGAAGACTCTTCCACTACTATCCCTCAGAGTCAGCTTTTGAGTCTCCAAGAGAATGATGGTGTGATAAGCAGAGCCCTGTTTTACATGAGGCGGAAAAGAAAAGCCACTCGACGTGAGGCAGCCTCTGAACCGAACTGTGTCAACAAGCTTTTAAGACATTGGAAAAAGCTTAAGGTGATGAATGGGATCCTGTACAGAGTTAAGAAAGACCACCTGCTTAACAAAAAACAGTTCCAGTTTGTTGTGCCAGATGACCTTAAGCCTCAGATTCTCCTCGGTCTTCATGACAATGCTGGCCACCAGGGTCGTGCACGAACACTTTCCCTTGCCAGAGAAAGGTTCTTCTGGATTGGCATGGAAAAAGACATACTCAATCACATAATGCGATGTGAGAGATGTATTGTGGGAAAAACACTGGAACCTGAAGCACGTGCACCCCTTGAAAGTATCCAGACATCCGAACCAATGGAACTTGTGTGCATCGACTTCTGGACCGCCGAACTAAGTGACAAGAAAACCGTTGATGTCTTGGTCATTACTGATCATTTCTCCAAAATGGCACATGCTTTCCCTTGCCGCAGTCAATCTGCAAAACATGTTGCCCGAAGATTGTGGGATGACTTCTTCTGTGTATATGGCTTTCCCAAGAGGATCCATTCAGATCAGGGGCCGAACTTCGAAAGCCGACTCCTGAAAGAACTGTTGGAGATGGCGGGGGTGCAAAAGTCGCACACAACACCTTATCACCCCATGGGCAACGGCGTCACTGAACGTTTTAACAGGACATTGGGAAACATGTTGAGGACCCTTCCTGCAAATGCGAAAGCCAGATGGCCCCAACTGTTGAGATCACTAACCTTCTGCTACAACTGCACAAAACATGAGACTACCAGCTTCGCTCCGTTCTACCTCATGTTCGGGCGGGTGCCACGCCTCCCCATTGACATCATGTTCCAGCATGTGCTCCAGGATACGAGAGTGATCAGCCACAATGACTTTGTCTCCAGGTTGAAGCAAGACCTCTGTGAAGCGTCGCAGATCGCTCTCAAACACAGCCTTAGTGAACAAGCACGTCATGCCAAGCTCTACAACCGTAAAGTCAAAGGCTCTTCGCTGGCTGTGGGTGATCGAGTCTTGCTGGCTAACCGTGGTGAAAGAGGCAAAAGGAAGCTTGCTGACAAGTGGGATTCTACTCCCTACGATGTTGTTTCAGTGAGGTCTGGCATTAATGTATACAGGATCAGAGATTCACAAACCGGCAGAGAGAAAGTTGTGCACCGAAACCTTCTTCTCCCGGTTAACTTCCTCGATTTGGACATGGATACTCCTACGTCTCTTGACAACCCGGGTGATAGAGATGCAACACGTGAGAATGACCAGGATTCTGTGGAGGTGGACAAAACTGAGGGTTTTGACAGAACTTTGGACTGGCTCATGCGAACGCCTGAGTTTACCGACCCAGCCAGTGGAAATGTGAGTGTGGATGGGGACTCTTGTGCCAGGAGTGAGTCCCTCTCAGACAGCGTCCCCAGCTGTGTCTCTGTTGCTCCTGTGCCAGAACTTACATTGGAAGTGGACACCAGGGTATTACCAGCTCCAATCCCTGAAGTTCAGTCGACGGAGTCAGATCCCATCGGTGTGGTCCACTCACCTGAAGCAGATCCCATCAGTGTGGTCCACTCACCTGAAGCAGATCCCATCAGTGTGGTCCACTCACCTGAAGCAGATCCCATCAGTGTGGCCCACTCACCTGAAACTGAACCCGGCGGTGTGGCTCACTTGCCTGAAGCAGTACCTGGCAGTGTAGCTCACTTACCTGGGCCAGCCTCAGTTAACTTGCCTGCCCTGGCTCCTGCAGATAATGCTGAGACTCTAGCTATCTGCACGCAGCCCCCCAGTGTTCAAGCGAGTCATGGTGGTACTGTGACTACCAGATTAGGCCGACAGGTGAGACCTCCGAGAAGGCTGATTTCTGAGATGTCGGCTCAGAGAGTTAGGGAAGCTGTCCCTGTTTTCAGCTCTATTGTGGCGTTCTTTGATACCTTGTTTGAAGAATAGGTGTCAGGATTTTTTCTTTTTTTTGTTCTTTCTTCTTCTCTTCGCCCTTAGTGCTATTGGATTTGACTGTCGGTGTATAGTTTTCTTTGTTTTGCTGGAACTGGGGTGTGTCTTGTGTGTTGCTGTCGTTGTGATGTTTTGGAGGTGTATATGGCACCTTCTTCTAGTCTGTATGTAGTACTGGGATTGGTACCACCCAGTTCTTTTACACTCCTTTGGGGAGGATTTTAACTGTTGACTGTAGTACGTCTGTGATTGGCTTCACACTGGGCGACCCCTTTTTCTTTTCTTTTCGTCTCTTCTCCGTACTTGACTGTCTCCCCTTGTTTTACTGTTGCTCAAGCTTTGGCTTGAGTTTAACAGAATTTATGGGGGGTGTATGTAACAGTTCAAGAATGTTACTTATTATTATAGTTAAATTCCTGTTAAACTGGGACCGTAAATATACTGTTTCCGTTTTGTATTTTATTTTGAAAACCCTACAGCGGAAGTTTGCCTCTCGTTAAATGCAGTGCACTTTCGCGAGTTTCAGTTTCGGCCAATCTTTTGCTGTGGTTCAAGCGGAAACAGATGGAAACAGATGCCGTTGCCATTTTTTAATGTTTCTGTTTGCTGTCCCATGTTTGCAGAATAAATCACACCAAGAGCATCGTCAGTCCAGCTTCTTGTCCTCTTTATCACAAACAACCGACCACCATAGGAGAGGTTACACATCCATGAACGGGCTTCTAAAGCCGACCCCAGCTGACACTGGACATAAACCACGCTCCACCCTGGACAGGTAGTCAGTCTATTGCAGATATTACTGGCTGGTTGTCCATCAATTCACCGATCCATCCATCATTAATTGTCCAGGGAGATGAAGCCTCTCCCAGCTTGGCGTTGGATGAGGCGCATGATTAACCTTTCGACGTTTCGCTCGTCTGCCGCCAAGATCTCCCTCTGTTTCCCCCACTCCTCATTCCATATTGCTGTCACTTATTGAATCAATTTCACCTCTATCCAGCTTTAATCCTGAAAATGTACGTTAATAGGACTGTTTCTTTCTTTGTTCTCATGGTTGTTCAGATAATGAAGCAACAAAGCATCTTGGCTGTGCTGCCGACAGTGTTTCAAAGTGTGACTTTCTGCCAAAAAAGTAATCAAATAATGTTTCACAGGTGCAATAATTCCCATTGTTGTGAACCTGAGTACTTCTGTCAGCGCCGCCTTTTAATCAGTGACTAGTGATCAGTTACTTCTGATGAAAATAAGGATTTATGTGTTTTGAATTAAGCGGCGCCGACTCTTGTTTCAGGCGTGTCTGTAGCAAGTGTTTAAAATTGCGAGTGTTAGCAAGGGATGCTGGAGACAGAATGAGCTAAAAGCATTACATGGATTTGACAGGATTTAGGAGGTAAGATGTGAGAATTTTTTAAACGGATGTATAGGTGTAAGTCGTCTTCCCTCCCATTTCCCGGGAGAGGAGAGAGAAGAGGCTGGAAGGAAAGGATGGTCTTTTAAGTGGAGAGAAAGCTTTTTGCAGAACATCTGTGGAGAGGAAACGACTGGGTATCTCTAACAAGGCCTCTGAGACGGGAGGTATAAGTCGGTGGGGTGACACGAAGTGCAAACAAAGGAGGGGTGGGGGGTGGGGGGGCGGAGATAGAAATCCTGGTCTGAGGCTAACTAGCGCTGGTAACGACCCAGCGCGGAGGAGGATTACAGCTCGGCGGTCTCACAATCCCGCTCGGTGATCTCTGAGCTCCCGCTCCTCAATCTGCCGCCTCGCTGCTCCTTGGCTGCTCTCCACCCTCCGTCACAATCCCTCCGTCCACTCATCAAAGCTCCGGAAAGACTGTATGTGTGTGTGTGTGTGTGTGTGTTTAGTATTGTGTATCCAGGCATCGATTCTTCTGTTGTCAGTTAATGACCCTGCTAAGCCCGATAACCAGTCAACAGAAAGCAGATTGATTGACAGCTGTGGGACGGGTTCCAGATGGTTCTCTGCAGAAGGAAAGTGCATTCCAAGACGCATCGGGGTCACCCATCGTCTACTTTTCATTTTCACTCTTTTCATGTTGAACCTGTTAATCCGGCATGTTGCATATACTTTAAGTCTCCTCGCCCTCTTCTCCTGTCGTGTTTCTATCCAGTAATTCCAGCATGCGCCAGTACATCCGTGAAGCTATGGGGGAGGTGCACGTGCACGTGCACTCGGTCCCCGGCCGTGAGTGGACTGCTTTAACAGCGTTGTTTGAGATATAATCCTCCGCCCGTGGTTGTATCTCGTCTGCTGGAGTTGTGCGCCGCGCTCCACGCTCATCCGCATCTCGGCTCGGTAAATAAAACCCACGCTGAACCGATAAGACACCCATGTGCACACGCACACACACACACACACGCACACACGCACGCACGCACACGCAGTTGCAGATGCCCACGTGTTTGCCTCACTCTCTGTTTATCTGCATAGGCTGTGAATATTTTCACTCGGGCGTGGATTTGGGGGACAGTCGAATGTCGCGTCCAAGTTTAGCTTGACCTTCGTTTTACATGTGAAGAGCGAGTTTGAAGAGTGAAATATTGACAGGAACGGAAATTATAATGTCTCACCAGCGGCGTTTAAAACTATTTAGATTGTGCTCTTTGTGTATCGATTGATTCGGGTTTAACAAATCACTGTTTAGTCATAATTATATAATAACCAGGCGTTGGCGTTTGTATTTAACTGTCATGAGGTAAAGGAAGAAAAGTATGCTCTTAATGCAAACGTGAATATTTGAGGGAATGTAATCTTTATTCACAAGCAATTTCATCTGAAATTAAACCTTTTCCTTCATTTTACGTGTCTTGTAACTCGCTATATTTACTTGCTTACTCTTTCCTCTTCGTTCCTGATGGAACAGGGTCAGATGCTGAGTGCCGGTGGACGACCGATTTTGTGCAGTACATTTTGCCTCAAGCAGCGACAGCGCTCTGTCCGCTAACTCTGACATTCTCCTGCGTCTCCAGGCGTGTCGGGGTCTCCCTCTCTTGCACCCCCCACCCTGCGGGAGTGCTCTCTTGGCCTCCTGACCGTGTGACCAGTCCGACCCCCCGCTCATTGAACGCTGCATCGTTTGCTTCCTGAGCTCGTCATTACAGACTCCTCTCGTCCACCAAATTGGCAGGATGCTCTTGTTGATGCAACACCTGCAGTTTCTGCTCCAATCCCTTGATCAGAATCCAGGTTTTCATGCAAGAGCGCCGCCTTCACATTGACCCAAAGATTCTCAGCTTGGTTTTTTTCTTGTTAGTGCCAGACTGGTTTCAGCCTGCCTCAGTCAGGAAATCACTGTAATAACAACACATATTCTCTTCTCCATTTATTTCTAGATCAACTATGGGCTCCTAAATAATGAAGCTGACAAGTTTTATACATTGTAGAAGTATAAATAGTTCAGGCCAAAATTAAGTCATATGGTAAAAATAAAGACACGTCCTGAACTAAAGTCTCATAATTAGCTACTCTAGTGAAATTCAAGAATATAGTACACATAAATCCTTCAATTAGGTGTAGTACAGTGTTTTTCTGCTCGACTGAAAATTCTTTTTCACATTCTGTAACATATAAGGTTTGAAAACTTGTCAATTTAAGTTTCATCCATGGTAGGAATAGAGAAAAAAAATTCAAAGAGTGAATGAATCAAGCTTTCTCTCCAACTTCGAAAACACTCTGAATTTCATGTTGAAATCTGTAAAAATGTGTCCTGCAAACCTCTACCGAGAACAACCGTTGTAACCAAGCAATTTGTGGGGCCATAAATAGCAGGAAGCAGCCTGAGCCCAGTCTCATTGGCAGTCAAAGGAAGGAAAGCAGTTCAGAGCATTTTGTTTCGTTGGCGTTGCCAAAACTCAGTTTGCATTTACACATGCTGGAGGACGCTCAGTCGAAGAACACCGCGCACCGACGTTTCTGTCAGCTCCACAGAGATACGGTACGAGCGGTTCATCGAGTACAGCCTCAATACTTCTGATAACTCAGCCTGAAAACAGTGGTTTGGATTGGGTTGCCACTGACGGGCGTCCTTTTGTCCGATCATTAAAGTGTGTAGCGTCACAGCGGTGTTGCCACTGTTGTTGCCACCCTCGCTCCGCTGCGGCGAACACCGTAAATGTTAAAACAATCCGCTTAAAGATTTGAAGGGCGGGCTGTCTTCATGGGTTTTGATCGAATCCCAGAGGCTTTCAGTCTGAACAGATCATCGCCGTTCTGGAGATGGATATCATTCGTCACGCTGACAACTTGACAATGAAATAAATTTCTTCTCATTTATCACATTTTACTGCTAAAGCAGTCTCGACACGCTTGACATGAAGTATTTCTATTCCAGTCCATAATCAGATTCAGTCATCCGTAAACACACACACACACACACACACACACACACACACACACACACACACACACACACACACACACGCTCACAGGCCAAGGATGACAGCCGCCACACAGTCTTATTTGAGCAACTTACTAACTTTTTAGTGAGACATTGTTGATCTAATGCAGGGGTGGGGAATCCTGGTCCTGGAGGGCCGCAGACCTGCATGTTTTCCATGTCTCCCTGCTTCAACACAGCTGATTGCAATGAGGCTCGTTATCTGGCTTTCTGCTGGACTTGGCCATGAATCTTGATTCGATTCAGGTGTGTTGAAGCAGGGAGACATGGAAAACATGCAGGTCTGCGGCCCTCCAGGACCAGGATTCCCCACCCCTGATCTAATGGCAACCTCAGGATTACAAAATGACTTGATATACGCAGTCCTAATTCTCTAGATTCTATGAAAGGAAGAGTCAAACGGCAGAAATGCTGAAACCAGTGTATATGGCCACTAGTGGGTGCTGTTATTTAGTTGTATGATTAAACCAGACACATGCATGCAGAGATCAATAAACCACGTTGAGTTGCTATTACGAGTAACGCTGGTACTATAAACTCTGAACATGGAAATGCTCCATTGACATTTGAATGGCTTTAACATCTCTGTCTCAGACATTTGTTCTCTTATATAACATTTTTTAAGGTACCCATCATGTGCGATTCCATAGAAACTACCAACACTGCACGTTGTAGTTTTTTTTACATCAGGACGTACAGATATTACTCCACATCCATCCAATCCATTAACTTTTACCACTTTTCACATCCTTCAATCTTTCAGGTCAAAGTTACAATTTTAATGACATTATATAAATGGGAATAAATGAAAGATCCTTCTAAATTCTCCTTGTTAGTTTTATCGGTGACATTTTTTAATCTTTCCCGTTGATTTCAGCAGAAACCAGAGCACTTTGTGACAGCCCTCGGTAGAACATAAAGGAAAGGTTTTGCAGTCGTATGGAAAGTAATTAACAGATATTCTGCTTGGATCGTTCAGCCGTCGTCTTTGTGCACACCTCCGAGCTAACAAGTGTTTGAAGCTCTGCTGCAGCCGTACATTTCACCCTCTGGCACAACTCCCAGTTTTTTTTTTCCTTCTAACACTTCTCAGTTATTTATTTTTTTTCCCTCTCGCTTTAACTGAAGCATCGTTTACTCAGTAGATTGTCATTAAAAGACAACGTATGTCTGCGTTAATTTACGTTGCTGTAGCATGAAATCGGAGGGAGGCGAGTGCTCGCATGATTTCCCCCCACAGTGTGACGTAACACCCTTTTCCTTGGTGCTGGTGGTAATATACATGGCATAAGGCTCTGTTTCTCAGCACACATCTGCCCATGCTTGGATATTATTACTTCTATCTGTGTCGAGGTGGAACAGAAGCTGGATTTTCTGAACTTTATTTGTCATTTCGTCTGGCTCCGTCACCGAGAGCTAATGAAACACCTCCGTGGGAGTCGGGCGGTCTTTTAATCTCACGCGGACAGATAGTACCTTGCGGTTCTTGGGGCTCGTTGCAGTTCATCTGGCTTTCAGCAGAGTCATGGTGGCTGTGAATCTTTGACCGTTAGCTAAAGAGTCTGAGTCGGGAGGGAAGAGGCGCTTGTAGCAAGTCCCTTCCTCCCAATCACTGCAAAAGAAGATTTCTTTTAAAATTTGTTAACTTTTAGGTGAACATGGTCATTGTTGGCAGCCAGTTGTCTTAGTTTTCGTTTTCAATCAACAAAATCGTCAACTTCTCCTGACTCATTCTGATTTTTTTTTTTTTTTTAGTTTGTTTTCTATGCATCTGCTTGATTTATTCTCTAGATCTGATCAACAATGCATGAATGCAGTCATTGTGGGTTGAGGTGTGATTTCCCAAGAAATCTGGCACTCTCCAACATCATTTTGAATCGACTCACAGGGAGCGTACATTAATCCTGCTGCCAAAGGCATCTGCTCATGCTAACTGTTGCAGTCACGCGTTAGAATTGAAATATCTCAGTTGAAAGTTAACATTTAGTAGTTAACTTCCGAACGCCAACCATGATTTTTGAGGTTTTTGTTTTCTCCTCCTGGTTATGTGCCAATTTAAAACATACGCACTTAAATTACGCCACAAACTGCCAGATCAAGCTTCAAATCAAACCGTCAAAGGTATCAAATTGTGAACATGAATTCACTCCTTCAGGGCATCGTAAATGTCAAAAACCACAGCAGAAAGGTTGTTTTGAGGCTGCTGGAGTCACATTTAGTTAAGCTTTCTTTATGGCTACACATTGTGCTCAATGTTTATAGAGCTGAAAAACAAGGTTTGATGATGAGAAAACCCATTGTAGGTCTCAAGATATAGCAGCAAAACGGAGACGTGTACGTCTGGGTAATGTTTCTAAAAAATGTCAACGTCCTTTACAAGTGCAGCCCAAGAATTATCAGACACATTATGGAGAACTCAAGACAGCTAACCGTGTCCCTTGCGTGTTAAACTTGACGCGACTTTTACAATAGCGACTCGCGAGAATTACATTTGATCTTAAGCGCAACACGAGCTGATGAAGTATGTCGTAAGTGTCAGAGGCTGATTAAGGGCCGGGGCCGTAAATTCTGCCCAGACATCGAGGCGTCCGCACATCTCGCTGCAGACGCTGTTGATTTAGTGAAGTAGGGTCCCGTGGAAGCTGTCAGCGGCCGAACACCGCCGCGCGGCGTGACGAAGGACAGAGCGCACCGTCAGAGCGGGCTCGTTGTAGCTCGGGTCAGAGTGAACTCTTCTGCCGGTTCTTGCAGTAGTTTTTGTCACAGTTGTTAACTGTAAATCTGTCGTTTCACGCTTTCGTTTTTCGTTGCAGTTTATTTCAGTGAAGCTTTGGTTTGATGTTCACTCACTTCCGTTCATTGTCGCCGTCGAGTTTTTCCAACAGATTTTTCTCAAAAATATTAAAAGCCAGTGACTTTTAAAGTGAACATTCTTAATGTTTTTACTGCGGCAGCTGTCAACATAGGGACTCATTAGGAGGAGAACAGGCCGTTTCTGATGTTGGGAGAAAGTAAAAAGAGAAAGTGGAAGGTTCTGAGCAGATTTAACAAGGTTACAGATGATGATGGCTCAAAAGCGGATATTTTAGGTTGCAGGTACTTTTCGGTGTTCCCTGTATGCACTGAATCATTAAATAAACGCAATCAAATCAGTATAACCAGCTTTTTTTGAGCTTTATGCAGATAAAACAACACATGCATTTGTTCGTTCAATTCCTTTATGGAGGCGTGAACACCACTGTCCCATTTCTAGGACTCACGAGTATCAAACCAGTTACCCAGGTACCCCTGGAAGGCAGAGTCTCGCTGTGTTTCCACCAATGCTTTGATCTGTTTCAGCTGACGCTGACACGAACACTAGAGGTGGCAGACATCAGACGTGCCATCTATTCACAGAATACCTTTGTTGGCGTGTGGAAAAGGCAGAATTTCTTACACTGCTTTGACTCCTTTGTGCATTTTATATGTGGTTCTGCGTTCCCCCCCCCCCCCCCCCCCCCCCCCCCCCCCCCCCGTATGCCAAAAATATTGCCTCAGTGATCCCATGAGTACCGTGGGCCGGAGGCAGCGACTTCGGGGAGGTTTGAATAATTCTGTCAAATTATATAAATCATGCAGATTTCCAGTCGCGTTGCAGAACCTGCCGGTGTCAAGGATTTTCCCTTCATTTGGGAACAGCGAACTCAATCAAGAGCGCCGACACAATCCAGATCTGTGATTCATTCCTCCGAACTCACCTTTCCGTTAAACTCTCTTCGCTCCGGTTTTGTTTCCAGTGGCGATTCAGAGGTTGCTCAGGAAAACTAAATAGTGTAAGTTTGCGTCCTCAGACTGCTGCCAGTGAACACGCTGCATCCTCTGCCCTTGGATTTGATTATGTGCACACGCTCACGTCCGTTTCTGTCCTGGGGTGGTGGTCCAGATGCTACGTTGTTATGATGACTGAGCAGGTCGCTTCATTCGCTGTGTGTGTGTGTGCGTGTGTGTGTGGATACAACAACAGCAAGGGGTACGGAGGAAGTAAATCTCCTCTCACTTGGCTGAACATGACGCATTCGCAGGCGCCCTCATCACTCTTCCCCCATTATGACAGGAGCTCTCCAAAAGTGTGTGTGTGTGTGGCCGGCGCGCGCGCGCGTGTTCTTCCCGCCACGCTGGCAGGAGGCCAATCCCGACGAGCCTGCGCGCCCGGTAGCCGGAGTCCGACGTTAAAACGCTTCCCCGGGAGCTGCGTGTTTTTTGTGCGTTGCTGTCAGCGCAGGTACACGGCGTTCTCGCTAAGTGTCTGAGCTCGGACAGTTCGGCGGGGAAGAAGAGGCAGAGTGGGAGGGAGCTGTCAGAGAAGGGACATTCACCGGGCGGGAGTCATGTGTGTGTGTGTGAGTGTGTGTGTGTGCTCCAGGGTTGCCCAGTTTGAGGGGATTAACCCTGTGGGAGTCTGAGTGCGCTCTCATGTGTAGCCAACTGTGCTGTCTGCTGCAGAATTCGCGCAAGACGCCGGGCGGCCAGACCACACACTTCGCTCTCAGCTCATCACACTCGCAGAGCTTTGTGTATACATTCACACATTATCTTCCTCCCTGTCTCTTTCTGTTGTTCCACTTATCCATCTCTCACACACACACACACACACACACACACACACACACACACATGCATGGGTTTGCGCCGGTCCTGTCCACGCCCCGGGGGCTCTGAGCAGATCGTGTTGTTGTGACACAGACAGACTCGGGTGTGACCTTTAAGCCGAGGGCGCGTGGCTGGATATGGTCCTGGCCCAGTGTGCCGCCGCATCAAGCTGACAAGCTTTGAGGAAAAAAAAAATAAAACAAAAAAACAAAAAGAGTCGAGACAGGAGAGGGAAAAGGTTCGGCTCGGCAGGGGAAATCCTTCTCCAGTCTCCATGGTAACGGTCACACCGTTATGACCGCATTCCATCACACTCGTCTTGCCGGTCTTCCCCATATGCAGAAATGTTCGGAGCCTGGCCCCGATGGCTCTCCTAATGAAGCCTGAGCCGTGTCGAGTCAGTGTGGCGATGCTGCTATTGAGAACAAGATAAAATAGATGATTATTGTCTGACGTTAAATTTTATTTACGTTGGGTAATAGAAATGGAAATGCCTCGCCACTGTTGAGGCATCGGGATGGAGCGGGCGTTCCATCCACTAACGGCTACCGGCACAAACGGGAATTTAAATGGCTGAGGGGAACGCTGGGATGGGAAAGGGAGTTTTATAGAGACTGCATGGAGAGGGTGGGAACAATTCTGCTGCGAGGAACAGAAGAGAAGTTTCATTTGCCCTTAATAGCATTAAAACAACTTCAAAAAAGGTCAATTAAACCTGTATTTCCCTGAAGGTTTCATTCCGATTCTTTCTTTTCTTACCACAATCACAAAATGTAGAAGACCTGATGTCTGGTTTCAGTTATTTCAGGGTTGAGGTTCGAAACAGTAAAATGTCTTTGCAGCTAAAAGCTGTGGGGAGCCAGCTGAGGAAACGCTTCTCACCACAGTAAGAGCAGCATCAGCTGATCAGCTCTAACAATGCATGTAGTTTTAGATCTGTTAAAATGCCATTGTTAATGAATCACAACACACAAGTCAGACCCAATCCTCAGCTCCCTTGTGTGTGTTTGTATCCATGCAAACCAAGACTGTTCATCTTCTTGCAAAGCCTCACCTCACATGTGACGCATCTTCTTTCCTTTTCAGATCTTCCCGCCTCCTTCTCCTCACAAGCATTTGTTTTCTCACTTTTATCATGTCTCTTTGTGTTTGTTGTCCGTTCTTGTTCAGTTGTCAACTGAAGGTGGTTCCCTGCCACGTGGAGAAGACATATTTGACAGGATGACTAACTGGACAGTCCCACTTCAAATCTGAGACCACACACACACACACACACACACGCGACAGAAACAAAGACAACCTTGAGCCATGTTCACACCTTTGTCAGCTGTTAGCATATTTAAATGATGTGTTTGGGTGTGAGTGAGGGAGGAAAACACTGGTGTGTGTCCAGGAGCCGCCTCTGCTGCAGGCACAACTCCTCAACCGCACACTCATCCACACACTCCCTTCTCTTTACTCTATTATGGGCATGAGAGCCTGGCAGCCGCTGCTGGCCTATGACTCAGCGTGTTTATTTTGGGTGAGTGTTACAAGTATGTGAATTGTGTGGTTGGATGAAGGAATTGGACAATAGAAACGGAGGGTGTCTGATCGCTGCTGAAACGATCCACCGTTAAGATGGGATTGCTTCACGTGTGCAGGGCTGAGCCAGTCGAGGTAAATCCAGGCCTTTAACAAGGTTTCCTTGTTGGTCTTACAGGTTTTGATGTTCACCGACGGTAACCCGGAGAGTTTCCTGTGCCAGCGCCTGCCCGCCCTCTCCTCCATGACTCAGCAGGGGGGCGTGGCCACAGCCTACGTCTGCCAGGACTTCACCTGCACCCTGCCCGTCACCGACCCCCAGGAGCTGCGGCGGCTGCTCCTGGACGGCCCCGCCGACGCGCAGACGGACTGACTCCAGCCGAGTCCTCTCTCTACGCACAAGTAGCCAAGCTTAATTTCGCCGGTAGCAAGTGCAGCTTTGCCAAGAAAAACAAAGAAAAAGCTTTAAAAGCTAATGAACTACATCGGTAGACGTCAGGCTTCTCCTGCCAGCCGTTCCATTGTTGCAACTAGGATAGGCCGAGCTAGGAGGTAGCCGGAAATCCCTTTATGGACATCATTAGTTTGACTTTGAGCTCAGAAGTCGAACGAAGACTCTCGAAGATGAACCGAACCTCTCCGAGCCCCGCGTTCCTCCTCCCGCCTTCACGTCACATGGATCTGTCCCCAAACGCCTGCATGCCTACATCTTGTTTGTATTCCGAGGGTATAAACATATCTGGTCCGTCCTGCAGGTTTGTGTCAAATCCACGTGCGTAGGTTTTGTCAAAGTTTACAGGTTCTGATTCCATTCGTCGCGCCGTCGCCGCGAACCGGCGGCTCTCTGACAAGCATCCCGTCACCAGCAGCTTCTTATCCGTTATCTCGGGCTCCTCTCCCCGGCTGCAGGTGCTCGCGCCTTCTGCATTTTATCTTGAGGTTTAGACATCAGGAATACGCAGCATGTATACGCACAATAAATATTTCTCTTATAAACAGTGGCTGTCATTCTGAGAGCAAATGTTTATGTTTTGTCTGAAGTTGTTATTCTCTGGGTGTGACTGCTGTCTTGAAGGTGGAACCTGTTGTGCTTTTTTTTTTTGTTGCAGGTTTTCTTCAAATTCTGTAACTTTTTTAATGTTTTGCAATATAGAATGATTCTTGTCTCACAGTGACTTTTCAGCAAACCTTCACTGTTTTTTTTTTTTGAGACATTCAGCGGTCAGTTTTAAACCGTCTCTTTCCTCCATCATGAAGACTGAATGTTTCAGGATTCCACCTGCTGATCCAAGAATACCCATCATCCATGGGGAAATCCTCTGCTGTCCTCTCTTTTGGTTTCTCGTGTGTTTCAGGAGGAGGATTGAAATGTTTGGGTGACCGACACAATGCCTCACGTTTACCCGACGTGTGTTTCAGAAAGAGGGGAAACGTGTCGATGCTGATGGACGTCCAGGGAGTTCTGCTGCTAGGAGCGAAGACTTGAATGGACAATGAGGAGAAAAAAACGTGAAGTTTCTATGGCAGCCCCTCCGTCAGCGCCTTCCCCACCTGCACTTGTTTACCTCTGTCTGCTTTTGTCAGCCGATTCTCCCCCTTCTCCTCTCGCTGTTCAGATCTGGCGAGGCTCGTGTCACCCGCAGAACAAGGGAAGTCACTCTGGCAGGCGGCAGCTTTTCCGGGAAGAATCAGAAATTGGCAGGAGAGAGGAAAACAGGGCGAAGAAGAGCAGCACGAGGAGGAGTATGAGGTGCCGAGATAGACGTGGATAAGAGAGCGAGGGATCACTCTGCTCCATTTTTTTTTTTTTTTTTTTTTTTTTCTGTAGAGTGTCCCGGCCCCGCTGCTCTGAACTTGTCAGATCGGGAACAGTCATGCTCTTTGCCACTGTTTTGGAGCTCCTTTTCGTGCGTTTCTTCCAAACCCCTTCACGGTCTCATTCCCCCCCCCCCCCCCTTCAGCGTCTCACCCTATCATCTTCTACCAGGTTGGGACCTCGCTTCGTCTTCATGGTGTCTCTCCTCCGTCATGCTTGCTGCCCAGTTGGAACCTCTGCCTCCTCATTTATTCAGTCTTCTATCCTCTCACACACACACACACACACACACCGGCTGTCTGCCTCCCTTCTCGAAATTCCATCACTCCTCTCATTATTGTCCACCGCTAATTGTTTTGTTTCGCCGGGCAGACTAAATTTTAATTAGCGCAGAGATTAGCGGTCGACCCCGGCTAACCCGCCGGCCCCGCTCATTACGATGCTGTAATCTGCACGCCAATGATCTGACTATATATTATTAATATCTTCATACATGTCAACATGGAAAAAAAGGCAGATAGCCAATAAAAATGACCAGCTAGCCGAGTCAACGGCTGCAGCGTGAAGTGATAAAGAGGCAAAATGTTTTCTAAGACATACGACGGCGTCCAGTTGACCCAATTGCTTTGAGATAAAAATGCCTCAGATGTAAATTCACCTGGGTGCAGCTGCTTTTCCAAATGGTTTTCGGGCTCCAGCGAATGCGGCTTGGTTGCAAATCAAGGAAGAGCTGCACGCCCAGGCATCTGTCCTTGTACGCATTACCATGATAAGGTCAGAGTTGTAGCTCGCAGCCAGTTTGCCGATTGGATTATACTCAATTAACAGAAACCGTGCTCAGAAAGCAGTGGGCAGCCAGCGAAAGACACGGAGTTGAAATAATGTGTTCGGTTCCCCGAAAGGCCCTTGAAGCTACATTTTAACCCACATTAAATTAATTTAGCACCTCATTTTTACAAAGTGCAGGACTAAGTGTTACAATAATTAATATGCAGTGTAATAATGGGATGAAGCCCTTTAATGTAGGAAAGCCCACAAAAAGCAAAAAAGGTTTGATTCATTTTTTTAACTAATAAAATGGCCACAGTTTCTCAGTCACAATGAGCAAATCGTCTTGAAAATCATGTCGAAACGCAAATGTTGGGGCCAAGTTTCTCAAAGTCCTGATCAAAGAAGTTGGTTATTGCTTTTATATTGAGTCAGAATGTCTGTTCTAATAGTTTACGAGAATATTCTTCTCTATCAATATTCACCAAATGATTTTGGGCATTATGGACATCCAAATTATAACCTGCAAAATTACTTTTTGTCTCAAATCTCCAGGATTTGAATAGTCCAGATAGGAAATCAGGCTGATCAAGCACAATCTTCAGTTACATGGGCCATAAGTAATCCAATTAATAGCCGATCCAGTTAAAATAGTCCTTTTTACCTGATTAAACTGACCATATCCGATTCAAATCAGGATCAGACTGGATGAGATGATCACGTTCCATATAAATGAAATAATGATTACTTCCCATTGTTGGTGCAGAAATGATCTTCCTGATCAGACTCAGATTAGTCGAGCTAACAAATCCATTTTTAACACTGCTGGGCTTAAAGTAGGATTGAACAAAATGTCCTCCTGTTGATTGAGCTCACACTTCAACGGAGACAGACGTCTTGTTTGAGTAAAACCTGAAATTTAAGATGCATTTTAGTTGAAATGTTGAAGCAAACCAACACGAGCCACTTTTTTGTGTAGGGTGTGAAATAAGATTAAGAGTCTAATTATTCGGCATGTAACCTGATCCGTCTTGGTCTGAGATACGAGAAATTATTGAGTCGTGTCGTTCTGCGTGTGTTCTCATCAATCCGTGTGGAATGAAAGCGAGTGTCTGCAAGGCGAGGCTATCTGAGGTTGCACGTGTGCGCTGCTGTCCTTGCTGTGTGATACGGCTGCCGTGTCTCAGTGTGTGTGTGTGTGTGTGTGTGTGTGGTAATGAGGCCACAGGGGGGCTGGGAACACCGAGGAACGTTCAGAGGGTGGCGGCGGCGGCGACGAAGACATTGATGCTTTTTTTATTACGCTGTTTCTGTCACCCGAATCAAAAACAAAATGCATGTTCAGATTCTCCGTTCTGATGCCGCCTGTCGAAACGTGTCACAGTTTGAACTGTTCAAGGAGCTTTTTGTGAAGGAAACCTTTCAGATATCAAGTTTTCTTTTTTTTTTTTTTTTTTGTCGAACAACTTTTCGTCTCCTGTGAAAACTTGATTTGCAAGCGTGTGGTCTGTGTGGGTGCGTTTTTGAGAGAAGAGTGTCTCTGTGAAGCAAGTAATCAACCCAGAGAGGGATTTTTTTTTTTCTTCTTTATGTGAGTCTGAGCAGGTTTCCCACCCTTGGCGCCAGTCTGAAAAACCCAAGAAGCTTGGAGAAAATCAATACTCCTTCCCATCAGCTCAACTTGGTACCATGTTGATCACACACACACACACACACACACGGGAATCCAATCCAAAATCTTCCCACTTCCACCGTCTTGATTTGATATGATTGCGTTTCCACTTTGAAGCCTTCTTCTCATAAATGCAGACTTCAGCTGACGTACTGACTGAATCCAGCTTCATTTAATCAAGCGAAACATTCAATATACACATTTGTATCCGTGTTTTATTTACCTGCACTGTGTCGAAGTTAGTGTATGAAGTTAGTGTATAACACTCAGTGGCGTTCCAAATGTCCAGTGCAACTCTTTAAAAATAATTTTCATAGAAATAACGTTCATCAGCGTGAGATGGAGTCGACATATTAATTAACATGATCTAGTCTCAACGGTGTTGCTCCATAAGGAAACTTTCTTTGGATATCTGTAAACAAAGCTTAGAATCACAAACAGAAGCTAAAAAAACACTATTCCTCATTTTTTTAATGTCCATTAACCAGAAATGTGAAGATCAGCCCTGAACAGCATTTCTGTCAAACGCGCCGTATAGAAGATGGATGAACCTGAGAACACTTTCCACTAAATATTGAATCCAATCTGAGACCGTAAACGTGCCACCTTTTTCCCCAGGTTCCTTTGTACCTTTTCCATTTCTTTTTCTGCCACTGCTCATTGAAAGCTGATAAAGATGGGTTTATCTAGAGGGCCCAGGGGTGGTTCCCGAGTGATCGATTGAGCTTCCCGATGTGGGGGTGGGGGATGGAGGTGGAGAGAGGGCTGTCTGTTTACATCCATCCTCGCTTCCTCAGGGGAGATAGAAGAGTAAAATCCACTGCTTGAAATCCACAGATTGCCCAGTGCATCGCAGTACAGTACATACACTCCCTGTCTGCCCTCCGATGCCGTGTCTCTGCGACGTCTCGGCCAACACAGTTTCCGCACAAGTGATTTGTGGAAGGCCGGACCGGTGGATGCCGGGCGGTGTCGGAGGCAGCAGCGTGTCGGAGGCGGTCGTGAGCAGCAGAGCGCATCCAGGCGAGACGTGGCGGTGCCAGCAGGCGTCCGGACGGAGCTGGAGAGGTAATGGAGATGTACAGATGAGAAACACTGAATGTGATTTAGAAATATGAACCCAAACGACCACGAAGGGTCCCTGTGAACATCACAGCGTGGAGATGAGCATCTGTCCTCTGAACATCTGGAACGTCTTTATTCATTTTTTTAAGAAACACTGCTTCTGTGCATGCAAACCACAGCCGTAGTAAATAGTCTCCAGAGTGGCACGACTTCCAGTATTCATCAGTATTTACTGAATTTCCAACACAAATCTGATACTGATTTGATGGCATGATTGTGCGAAAGCCGGGTCGACTATGTGTCGGTTCCGGAGAGAGGGAAAACACGTTAAAACACTCACGCTGATCACAACAAGTTGGTGTAGCTTCAGTCGATCACGCTCAAAAACTTTTCAAGTATCCCCAAACACATTAATGCCGATTCCCTCCAATTTAACTCGACAACTTTCAAGCAGCACTTGTGAACAACTGAACTCGGGGTTGAGCGTTATTTTTTTCATAATTACACTGCACATCGAGGAAATGTGTCAGAAGCTTCAGTGAATTATGGACTAAAACAGCCCCCACGTCTTGTCATCACAGCTGTGGTTTTAAGTCTTTTTGCTTGAAGCTTTAATTCCCCCTCCATTCCTGGGACATTTCAGGCTAAAACCATGTTAATAATCATTTTCCCAAAAAAAAAAAATGTTAGTCGCAGCACAGTGAAAAATTGAGAAAATGGATGAATCAGGTGACTTGAGGCAGCGATGAGGTGCAACCCGAGGTTATTTCACCCTCATGGACAATTATATTACACGAGAACACATACACATGTTCTTTATAGTCTTCAGCTGATATCCACCTTCGTTTGGTTCGTCCTTGAACCTGTAAACCACCCTGGAGTTTGAAGTAGTCACAGTAGTCCTACAAAAAGCTAAATTACTTTCATATGCATGTTGGTGCTGTACCTTTTTGTAAAAATACTTAATTTCTGCCCAGTTGTATCCATTTATCGAGTCAAGGCCTTTACTAGTAACAGCTGTGAAAGCATGTGATTAAAGCCATGCGCAATAAAATCTGTTTAATCTGTCCATTTGTGCGGTTGTTCTCACCCATTACCCATTAGTACTGAGCAAATGTGACACATTTCATGAATAAAGAGGACGATCATGACACTCAGATGAAGAAAAACCCTCAAATCCACCCAATTTAAAGGAGAGATACGAAGCACTGCAGTGTCTCAGCCAATGTAGTGTTACAATTTAACATTTCTAAATGGCAATGATGCAAATGAACCGTAGTTTTGGAATGGGTGAAATGGGTGGAGGTCGCTGGTGCTCCCCCTGGGACAGCCAAAGCACCCCCAAGAAATCTGACATCTAATGGTGAGTGCTTGATTTTTGTTCATTTGATGGTTGAGACCCAAATTGTGGCTCCTTCTGCTTAACTCTGTCTTCATGTGTGTCTTTTTTTAGCAACTAACTGCGTGAGTTTGTGCTTTTAGTGTACGAGACCCAATTGAAAACCTGCTGTGTGTTTTGCTAAGGACTGATTTGTTCATCCCTGTTCGTGACAATATTGTGTTGAAGTTTACATCAACATAATTTTTTTTACATATATTTTTGATAGATTAGATATTAAAATATTCCAAGCTCATTCAGTTTAAATTTCAGTGATTCTGCTTTAAAAAAAAAAAAAAAAGAAAGAAAGAAAAAAATCTTCTCAGGCTTGGTGCTGCAGCTGATCCCAGCTGACTTTGAGCAGAGACAGAGTTCACCCTGAGCAGGTCCTCAGTTCATCACAGTTCAAATACAGAGAGACAGACATTTACACCTGCAGTCTCTCATCAATTAGCCTCAGATGCACTCAGAGAAAACTATACTTGCAAATGGAGGATATACAAACATCTCTGGTTCTCAACCACGAGTCAAACCAAAAAAATAGTCCAGTATGGAAAAAAAAAAATTAAGAATTTATAACACAAAAACAGAAAATGTATCAAAAAGAAGTTTGTATTTTGCTCTTGTTGAGACTATTTTGCCGCTTTTTGCTTCGTTTTTCTACAAAATTGCAATTATCCTACTTATGAATCCAACAAACTGGTGGTTTAAACAAATCTGCAAGCCTTCATCTTAAAGCAGTGAGACATTTCAGTTTATTAAAACTCAGCCGGAAGTCCGCCCCCCCACCCACCCAAAACATAACACGCATATTGCATGACAAACATGTAGCTATATATAAAACAAAAGCTCTGTTCACTTCCCCTCTGTCGGCTGTGCGTGTGTGTGTGTGTGTGTTTGTGTTTGTGCGCAGGTGACACTGGGAAAAGAAGTAATTACGTGTTGGTGGGAAGACGGAGAGGAAGATGAGGTGGAGCGAGGAGAAAGAGTCAACAGGTCAGTTATTTCCGAGTGTGACGGACAGACAGAGATATGAGGTGGGCGGCCACACAAAACACTGTATGGATTTTTATTACTGTACCTCGGGTTATTATAGTTTTAGCGCTGCATGGAAACGCCGCCTGTCGTCCCTTTGAGACCAGTGATCCAGTAACCAGTTTTATTGGCCCCGTTCGGCCTCTTTGCGTGAATGTTTAACGCCGTCCTCCTCCTCGTCGGGTTGCCTTTTTCCAGGCGCCGCACCCATAAAGCTGCCCGGCGGAGATGAGGGATAGCGCCGGCAGAGGAGCGATTCAAGAACGAGAACAGATCCTATAGATTACAGCACGAAGCCTCGTGTCGCCTGTGACGCGTCAGAAGAAAGTCAAGGTACCTGGGGGAAAAAAAAAACAATGCACAGGGAGCACATGCAAACTCCACACAGAAAGAACATCTCCAACTCTTTGTGATGTTGGGAGAAAATCACAATTCCCACTGGAGTTTCCATGTGTTCCTGAGCCTGAAGCTCTAAGTCAGAGGTGTCACACACACACGGCTCACCAGAGGGTCGGGCATCGCTCCGAGAACAAAATTACAAAGATATTAACTTTATTTCTTCAGTTTTAATAACTGCGGGTTTGTAAATTATTCACTGAGGATTACACTGTTGTAGAAACAGTGCCGGAGGGAACGCAACGCCGAGAATCAAACACAGACCTCAATAATGCAACAGGGAAAGCAACCATCACGTTTTTCTCTTTTTTTCAAATGGTTAACCTTTATCTTAGCAGGTGAATCATTCAGGAAACATTCCTATTAGTAATCACAACCTGGCAGAATGTACAAACTAGTAACTAATGCACATATTAGTTACTTATTAGTTACATATTAGTATTAGCAGCTTATTTTAAAATAATAGTAAAAAAATAATAATAAAAAAAGACAATATACAAAACAATCACAGCTTTAACAAGCTAAAACTTCAGAAAATGAACCAAAAGCATTTCTTGACGTCTGTTGTTCTGCGCGTTTCTGGTCTCTTTTTTACTTTTTTAGGTCACACACCTGATTGCAATGAGAGCTCGTTACCGGGATTCAGACAGGCTTGATGAAGACGTTGCATCAGACGGAGGAGCTGAAGCAGGGCGTGAGCTTGAGGACCTCGAGGACCAGGATTGAGAAGCCCTGACAAATAACACGGATCAGGTGAGCAGTTCTAACAAAGATGCTGCCCAGGTGTGTGGTTGTGAGTGGGCGGAGCTTCACAGCCCTCAGTGCTAATTTGTGACATTTGTTGCCCATTTTCTTTGCTCTTGATAATAGCCACACTCTTTCCAACCAGTTCTGGATGTTTGGTTTTGTGATGCCGCCTTAGTTTTGAAAGGTATAAGATAAAAAAATAAATAAATAAAAAAACTCGGTATATTGTTTATATACAGTGAGAATTGCACATGTTCATCGTCCAATGCAGCCTGAAGAATTTTGTATTGAATGTATGTGATCGGTGAGATGTTGTAGAGCAGATGCGTCTATTAGACTTTGACCTGCACTAACGTAACGATAAAGCCTCTTGGCTCCCAGCACCAGCAGCATCCACACACTAAAAACTACAAGATGGCGACAGTGTCTCGTTGACGTCCGTCAAGTTTTAGTCATTATATTAAAACTTCAGTTCAGTATATTCAAAGTTCATTTTATATTATTTAAGGTTTCATTTAAAATATCCCAGTTTATTTCCTGAATTACTGATCATAGTTTTTTTTTTTTTTTTAATACTGACATTGAGCCCCACAGAATAAATTTCTATGGTAGGGATGTTCCGATCCGATTACGGACTCGCTCGGGATCGGAAGTTTCCTCCCGATTTGGACTCTGTTGGATACATATGTTTATTTTTTCTTTAATTTCCTTTTTAACCCATTGAAGCCGGGACGCATTTACAGTAGTGGCGTTGTTGCGCAACTCTATCATTAAACCCGGAAGCGCTGTTGCACAGTTCTACCATTGACGCCGGGTCTTTTTTTCTTCTTCTTTGCGCTAATCAGCTGTTTCTTGGGCAATGAAATGCATCAAACTCTCGCATATGCATAACTGATCCTGTTTCCGGGTCCAGATCGTGTTGCTGCGCTGCCTCCTAACTTTGTATTGAACGTCTCTGGCCACTTGCTGCACACTGAAGCATGCTTCAGCGGTCATGCGTGCCCGGCTTTAACGGTTTAAATGAGTTGTATTTAGGCTTTCTGTCCTACAGAAAGATGTAATTACAGAGAAAATTTATTTATTTTCTGATTGTTATTTTTAGTCACAAAAATGCACTGTTCTAAGAGTTGTTTTAAATTGACGTTAAGAAAATAAAAAAGGAGAACTTTTCATAAGTTTTTTTGTTTTTTTTTAAATAGATAATGTACATAATTTTACTATATTAGAAAAGAATCGGATCGGGACTCGGAATCGGCAGGTACTCAAAATGATAGGACTCGGACTCGGACTCGGACTCGGACTTGGTGGCAAAAAAACCTGATCGGGACATCCCTACTCTCTGGTAATTTATGTGAAAACATTTATCACTTGTCACGATCCTACTTTTGTGCAGCCGGATAATTCATCTGGGATAACCAAGATATCCCGGCTGAATCCCTTTTCTTGGTTTGGTGCACCAGGCCTCAGTTTTTGAGGTGTTGCCTAGCAACCAGTTGTCACATGATCTCTGTGATGATGATGACATCACTGAAAGAACCAGATTCAAACTGTCTGCAGAAACTCTGCTCTCGTTACTTCTCCTGACGTCTGAGGGAAACTAGCCAGCTTTGTGAAAGTTCAGCAAAAACCTTGGCGCCGGTTTTGCTCCACTGTCTGAAATAATGGATGACAAGTATTATGACAACGCTCCTGAGGTGGTGTATGAACTGCGGAGTGGTGCCGGCAGAGAGACACCCGGGGAGGCTCTGAATGTTCTGGAAACCGAAAACCCTCCAGCAGGTCAAAATGTTGGAGTTACGGGGCCAGAAGCAGCTCCTCAAGCGGTGTTTACCCAGCCACAGGTAAGACAGCGACAGACATCACTACACTTTGATTTAAATACATTTACAGAGTAGTCTTGTGGAAATTTGCTGATAAATAAATTACTGGCAGTTATTTATACTATGGCAAACGTTCATTTTAAATTTACCGGTCTAAACAGCCACTAGTTATCAGTAAAATGCATCAGCTGCTTGTCTAACATGGTGAGTGACACTTTACTCTTCAGCAGAACGTGTGGCCTGTTAATGACGCCCTCTTGAGTGCAGACAGAAAGACAATCCTGGCTGGAAACCAAGTAAGATTATATTTAGCTACTCATATTGCACAAAAATGCTAATATGCAGCCTGCATGTTTTCTCACTACATGTTTTTTTTTTTTTTGTTTCCAGAGTTTCAGCGTCCCACAAACCATCGGCAGTTTACAGCTTGTTGGATACATGTGAGTAAAACAAATCTATGTGAACGTAGGTGTTTAATTTCCATGTCTTCACTTCTCACTATTTAAATGCCTGTGTCTTTCTGCCTGTGTAGGGATAGAGGGAAAGTTTATTGGTTTAACCGGGATCCTCCTGAAACCAATGCCACAAATTCAACGTAAGTTTGCTCCGACTGGTTTCGGCCTGAATGTGTTTGACCTTGAAAACAAGCTCCAGTTTTGAAATGTCTCTGAATGTTGTCGTGATGAATATCTTCACTGAGGTGTTGATTTGCTTTTGCATCTTTGTTCATTGGTATTTTTATGTTTTCGTTTATTTCTGTTCAAACAAATGATTATTTGTGTATTTCCCATGGTATTAATGTGCACTCTCACACTTTTCTCTTAGTTCTTCAAGAAAAAGAAAGCGTGAGGACCAGCAGGACAATGATCAGCCTTACGTCAAGAAGCCAATGAACGCCTTCATGCTTTTCCTCAAGGAGCAGAGGTCATCCATGGCTGCCGAACTGAACAACAGCGACTCTGCAGTCGTGAACAAAGCTCTGGGACAGAAGGTGAGTGTCTTATCCCCTCTGTCATCAGTCACCAGGCAGTAACAACAATAATCTGATTACTTTTCTATTAACAAGCTGGCTTGTAGTTGAGCATCAGTAATACTGTGGTGTCCTTCAACAGTGGAAGTCAATGTCCGAGACGCAGAAGGCCAAATATCGTGAAGAGGCCAAGAGAGAATCCCAGCTCCACGCTCAGCAGCACCCAGGCTGGTCCAACAGTTACAACTACGTAAGTCATCAGTGTTTAAGCAGCACATTGCTCAGTGTTTACAGGACAACACTGAAACTGTCAATATATTTGACCATCTCATATAAAATCGTGTTTTCTTTTGCAGGGAAATAAGCAAAAGAGAAGAAGAACAAAAGCTTCCACCGACAACAAAGGTAAGAATAGACTGAGTATCAGTCTGACCAAAATATAAACTAGATCGTAGCTGAACGGATGAGACCATACATTTCTCAAATACACAGCATTTGTTAAAGAGAAAAGTAGCATTTACAGTGGTTCCAAAGATTTTCAGGAAGAGTTTAGCTCACAGAGACCAGAAGTTAATGCAGTTTTTGCTGATGATCAAATGTTGAATTAGATTTAATAGGACAGGCACAAAACACATTTCTGTTAAAAAAAAAAAAACAAGCTATAGAGTTATTTTATCAACATTTGGTCTCAATGTAAGCAAAGCAATATTTTCTTTCAAAATAAGGTATGAAGCATTTCTCTGATGCACCGTTTGATTTAAATCCTGCAGGCGCCACTCGACAGAACAAGACACCGATTGTCCCACCAGCTGAACCTTGTCCTGTTCCTCTGTCAGGACAACAAACAGTGACTCTCGACCTCCCAGAAGCAGTGGTGGAGCCTCCAAATGCTCCACCGTCCATGCTAGACTTACTGTTAATGGATGACATTGACGACTGCTTTTATTAAGCTTCTGACCATGTGGAGTTCAAAAAGTCCCACGGTCGAAAAACTCATATTCACATATTCCTTTACATGTTCAGTCAGAGGAAACGACCTATGATTGAAGAACTTCATGAATCAATTTAATCTTTACATCCAAGAGCATGACTATAAACACAGGAGTGTATCTCCATCGATTTGCCACAAAACAAGAAGCATTTTCAAAGCATAATCAGCATTTTTCCGGATGTGCGCTTCACCCGCTCCTCCCATGGATTCATCCTGTGATGGGTGGCTCTCGTGCCGTGCGGGAAGGTAACTGGAGCGATGGGGGCCGAGGGGGGCGAACGGAACAACCAGTTTATCATCTTAACCTAGTTAGATGAAAGCAGGATGGGAAGGGGTGCTCATTAAATCCTCCCAACTCCACCTTTCCCTCTTTTCCTCCCCGGATCCTTCCCCTGCTTCCCTCGTCTCTCAGCCGGTGTCACAGTTTTGCGTCATGCTCGGCGAGGGAAACACAAGCTGTTGCACGAGACTTTTGGGTGATTATATGTTGCCCGCTTGTTAGTTTTCTTCCGCTGAATTGGATCAGCGTCGGCGTGGTCCGTCGGCTTCGGCGCTCCTCAAACTGATCTCGGTTTCAACCTTTCACCCGGCAAACGCCGGGACTACTCGATGGTTGGAAAAGTCAGCAAAGAAATTGACTGAAGCCAGTGTGGCGGCTTTACACGGAAACCGCCGCGCACACACGTCTCGGGTAACATTTCCTCGACATTTGATGACATTTTGAGACGCGTGTAAACGTCGGGGATTGAGAGTTTGATCAGAAAGGGGAAGGAGAATAGTGAGGGCGAAATGTCAACAGCGTCCCACCATCTGCTGCTGTGGTGCTGGCGCTGGGGGCGGGGCCAAGTGCACTGTGGGGCGGCTTGAAGCTGGTCTCCTCTGGCGGGGCTGTTGGTCAGTCGGGACCGAGTCTTGGGCTTCGTAGAGACTCTCATCTGTTCCTCAGTCCAGGGTTTTATCGCAACATCTAAGCTGTTGGTGTGCTGCTGCAGTTTTGGCCTAAAGAAACAATAAAGAGGGGTTTTTATGCATGTTGTTGTCCATTTTGTTTAAAGTTGCTGTGTTTTTCTACTTTGTGCTTCTTTCTTTAAGAATCATCTACTTTTTCTTAAACATGCCCTGGCTTGGTCTTGCAACTCTGCTCAGTCCTAGATTTGAAGAGCCTGAGGCCTGACGGAGTCCCAGGGCTCTGAATACCTTGGTACTATTGGCATTTTAAATCTTTGAAACATTTTTTTTATTATTATTATTATAAGATTTTGTGATGTTACTTTTTAATGTATATATATTTAGTGTTCATTTATGAAGCCAACCTTGAGGTAGGGTTTTTCTCCAGGCTACATGTGCACAGTCCTCTAGCAGTGGTGCAGTGGCTCATTACCAATGGATGAAGGAGGGCAGGTCTATTCTCTTTTGGATTTTTTTTTTCCTAATTCTTAATTTTCACCAAAAAAAAGGAGAAAACCAAAGTACTACTCTGTAGGTTAAATGAAAGTCACAAGTAATCAGGCGAGCCCCTGTGTGTGCTGATGAAACAGTGACCTTCTTCCAAATGCGAGGCATTTGCCGCTTGTGACTCGCTGCTGCAGAATTTCAAACAACTGGAGTTGATTTAATGCGAGTAAGTGACTGTTAAAGCTTCAAGAGCCAAACTCATTCAGTTTCAGGAAGGAAAGAAAACAACTCGAAGAGAACCAGGCATGAAATTACCACATTTTCAAGTGACCAATTAAAAAAATAAAAGACACTAAAAAGTGTTCAGGCACTCCGACTGTGGCCTAGCCTCTTTTTAAACTGTCGTCTGTGACAGTAAATCGCTTCATGGCTGCGATCCTTTTAAAAAGTTCCTCCTGCGTTCTCAGTGAAAATACAACCGGCTCAGCTCAGCTTCTGCCCGGTGATATTCCTGCAGTTTGTATGACAGATGCCAGGACAGATGATTACCGTTGGCATACGGCGCTCCGTGATTCAGGCCTGCTTCTTCGCTGCGAGACATATAGACAGCGGCAGACTCCAGAAACGGCTTCACACCTCCTCGACACAGGAAGGATTAAAGCCCAGCTATGAGGAGATGAGGTGCCAAGAGGAGGGCTGTCAGATAAAGGACGGACTGTTGCTTCTTTTTTAGCTTCGCCAGAAGTGACGCCATTAATTTAACAGCCTGGAATATAGAAAATAACGGCTTGATTTCCTTTATGTTTGATGGAAACCTTTCTAATCAGCAGAGGACGGGTCCTGGTGACTTTGGTGAAGAAAAACATCAAAGAGCTCCAAACATGAGATGAATTGAAATTTTGACAGATTCAAGGCAACATTTGCTTTTTTGTCTTTGTAAGACTGACTGCAATGTTTGCTCATTTCTCCAATTATCGCAAGGTTTGCCTCTTTCTTTCTTTCTTTCTTTTTTATTTTTTGCTCCTCGTGAAGCGTGTCATTGGTCAGGTGTCTTTGAATTATGGAACACATAACACATCAGACCTGTGGGCTGCAGAGACGAACACTCTCACCTCCAGGGTGAGAATGTCATGGATACACACACACACACACACATTTATATCATGTTTTCTGTTACATTTAACACTTTCTTTTAGTGATTGGGATTTCACACTTCATTTGCTTTGGGAAAATAAACACCCGTGCCAGTGCATGTACATTTAACAGGTGTTTGCTCGCAGCCAGAAAGAGTCCTCACTGCATTTTATTTCTCACATTAATCGATAAATATCACCGAGAGCTCAGAAGGCACAATTTGCACCTCTTCTCTCACTTTTCCGCCGTCACACTCTGACTTGCACCTTGTATTGACGCATACTTGGATGAAAGGCTTCTAAATCAATAAGTGGCATCAGAAAAAGCCGTGTAAGCTGCAGCAGTGAGTACAGCATCGACTCCTCCTTGCGGTCCTCCAGATGCAGGAACCTTCCCGGTGACCAGTGGTCTGATCTGTCGCGGCTTTGATCTGCCTCCGCAGGAATTAGTCGTCCCCGAGTCGCGCCCAATGTAAACAAACGGCTCCTGATTAACTCTGAGCTTCCTCCATGATTTACTGCATTAATTTCTGCTCATACATACGCAGGAAGCCGCTTTGATATCCTGCGAGCGGCGTGCGCCGTATCGATGATCCGATTAGGGCTGCGTTTCCATTGACTGGCTGTCACGCTCGTGCAGCTGGAATAGTTCCTGTGATGAGCAGACGCACACTGTTGCCCGCTTTGGTTAATTTAATTTGATTTATTGCCCGAGGGGGCCCACTGACGCTTTGTCACGACGCAAATAATTCAGATGTTATTGAAAAAGTGGAATGGGATGTATACTTTGGAAAATGTGATGTTATGTAATCAGAAGATCCTCAGTGAATGGAGATGCTTACATATGGTTGGACTTTTGAGTAAAGTTTACAATAAGAATGAGTTTGAAATGCACACATTTTTGCACTGCGTTTATTATGGAATCCATAAATCTTTACATTGAAAACAGCTGTTTTTAATTATAAAACCGCAAAAAAAGAAAACCATTGACTTTATTTTTTGTTTGGGGAAGTGGATACACTTTTCTTCTTTGGTTATTTTCTATTTCATTGTCCGTGTTTTGTAGCTCGTCAGTCATTATTTGTTTAACTGTGGTCATTTTGCATTTCTTGGGGGTTATTTTCAGTCTTATTTTGGTCAACTTTGTCTCTCTCCATACTTGTTTGTGCTATCGTTGTGTTTTCTATGGCCAATTAGCATTTTTTTTGCGCTCATTATTGTCTCATTTTGGGTATTTCTGAGTCACTTTGTGAGGGTTTTCTTGGGGCCTCTGGGACCGGGCTTGGAAAATCTGCCCGGGAGTCTTTCCGCTCTGCTTGGAGTTTGAAGAAATAAGATAGTCCATATTAGTCTGGAAATGTGCAGCTCATTGTTGCAAAGTTGGCAAATCGACTCTGGAATTGCTTCTGAACTGAGGTCATTCACCCTCCTGAAGTCCTCCTCGTGTCTTCAAGTTGTGTATTTTGCTGTGGTTCACAGGATCGATCTCAGTCGACGCCTCGGTTTCCTGGAGGGACGAGAAGAGGCGGGGCAATGCGGGAAGCGAGGAGCCGAAATGAGTGAAGAAAGCAGACGTCTCACAGGTAACCGGAAGCGGAGAAGTGAGTTAGAATCCAGAAGAAGAAAGAAGCAGCTGTACGATGGTTGACTGGATCTCTGAGCAGATCCCCTGAGCTTCAGTGGAAGAAAAATCACCTGCTGCACCTGATAAAGCGTGTTTAGTGTTTTGTGACTTTTACATTTATATCATTTTCTTAATGTAAAAGTACATGCTGCATTTTGGCATACAGCAAACTAAATAATAATTTTGATACCTGTGGCTGAGTTGAAACGCATCAAGATGGATGGCTGTAACCAAACAAGCGCCGCCTAGTGGTGAGGAGGTAACATTATACTCTCTTTTCTTTGTGGGTGTTTTCTTCTCAACCAAACGGCAGGTAGGAACAAATTAAAGAAGTAAAATAACCCTGCTTCTAGTGCAATGTTTGACCTAAAAATGAAATAATATACTTTTATTCACAATGAAATGACTAAATCATGCTATAAATATCTGTTCTTTAATATATTGTGACCCAAACAGAAAAAAATGTATCATTATTTACATCAATTTAGTAAAGAATGGTTCAGTGCGGCTCATTCTGCAGAGTGAATTATATCCACAAACCTTAAGCTTTGGAACCAAAGCAGAAAATACTGAAATGTCTGTTTTAAATTTCTGTGTGTCAGTGGGTGTTTTCATTCATCTAAGCTGCACAAATAATAATTTTTACCCACAACCCCTCCGTTACAAAATCCCTGCTATATCTAATAACCGAAACGGAGGCACGTCACATCTGCCCCTTCCAAATAAGATTGATAAAGTGGAAGTGGAATTCCTTTTTGATGAGACATCCAAACGCCAAACTGCGCTGTGACCGCAGAGAACATGGATGAAAGCTGCAGATCGTTTTTCTTCTGGATGCGCTGCAGCGGCGAGCGAACACTCGCGTGGCTTCTAGCTGTTGTGGCCGTAACTCTCTCCAGACTTAAGGAGGAGGGAGGAAAAAAAAAAAGTCAGAAATTGAAACAATGAAGAAGCTCAAGGCCAGCCAAATTGTGAAATTCTGGTCACACACACACGCGCTCTCACTCACACACACGCCCTGCTCTGTCTAACTCTGTCTCAGGTTAATGAAGTGCGACCGATGTGACAGCAGAGCGCCGCTCAGGAAACCCACCGAGGAGCAGGTTACACCTTTCATATCTCCACACGAAACACACACACACACGCTCATCGAGTCAGTGTAGCGGTGTGTGTGTGTGTGTGTGTGTGTGTGTGTGTAAGTGTGTGTTGGAAGCCTTATGGAAATGTTTCTCCCACCTACGATACCACATCTGTTCCCCCGGTCCTGCTTCCCTCCTTCCTTCTGATCTGTGTCCAGATGACATTCCTGCCTGGCGAGCCTCATCACGGTCCCATGATGACTGAGACGGCCTCATTTGCATGATAAACTGCCTGAGACGGAGAGCCGGGGACCAGAGTAAGTCTGCTCCAGCTCTGGGGGGACCTGGATGAACTCTGCCTGACTCGTTTTGTGCTTATTTTTTTTTCTGGGGTTAAAAAGTCACAATCCGGCACAACTTTCACCAAGGAAACCACAGACCTCTGAGCCCCGATTCTGCCCCTCGCTGAAATCCAGCAGGCGTCACAAGCACAGCTCATCTGGGAGATTCCTCATTTGGTGTTTGGATGACAGTTTTGGAAAGTCCAGAATCTCCCACTGGCAACGGGTCAGGATAAGATCTTGTGATTACGAAGGCGCCAGCCCGAGACTCTGCTGTCGTGCCTCAGGAATCGGTGCATTCTCATCTCGCCATGGTGGAAATGAATGAATGATGCAGAGTATTTTACCCTCCACGCTGAGTGTTTATTGCTTTAGCCTTGCTTTGCTCACATGATGTTCCCAGTGAAAACGCATCATTTCAGGAAAGTTTTGTGTTTATGCAGCAGCGTTTTGAAGAGGATATCCGTTTATAAGGAAACAGCGAAAACACTGAAAAGGACGTGATTAGAAAAGTATTTCAATAGTGCGCTCCAAAAGGGGTTAATGCAGAGAAGCAGGGATCAAGCAGTGGCCGTGGTGACTGATTTTAGACTTTCTTCATAATTAATCTGAAAGACCCCAGAATACCGGATCGCATCACTGATGTAAGTTAAACTGGGATCTTGTGTTGAGTTCATAGTTTCCATTAAGCTACATTAGGCGGAATATAAGAATTCCAATGCGGCGATGACAGGACGCTGGTGAACCATAGCGGCGGCGTGGCGTATGGAAGTCCAATCAGTCAGGGATGCATACACGTCCAGAAGCAAGGATGCTGCGGGCCAAACGGTTTCTCTCTTCTTATACTGTAAATGTTCCTCACCCTCTCCCCAGCTCCTACACGTTTCCATCATTCCATTAATTCCAGATATCCACCGATGCCATTGTGCAAATGGAAATATTGATCTCCCTTTTGGTGGCTGCTTTCATATCGGGGTTGGGTGAAATGACTCGAGACGAATGTGAGCTTTTGTTCAATCTTCATGTGCATAAAGAAGGCCGAGTGACGTCGCTCTCAGTGCGGCGACAAAGTCAACACCTTGATCCATTTTACTTTTTCTGACAAAGATGGATTAGGCCTGGTTCTGGAAAAGTTTGATTGATGACTGGAGCTTTCTGCTCTCTTCCCAGCTTTGAGTACTGCGTCTATTTCTAGGAGCCTCGTTCCGCCGCCTCCTGCCTCCAGACCTCATCCCCGGTCCGTGTCCAGGTGTTGTCGCGTTTCGGACAAGCGACGCGGGGGTGGATCGAGACTCTGTCAGATGCGGTTGGCAGGTCGCAGCTGCAGATCATTCTCCAGGTCAGAGGTTTCACACACAGGCCCACGCGCTTACGGGGTTAGGCAGCCTCATCGGTGCTGTCTGGGTAATGAAGGAACCCGATGGAAGACGCTGTGGAGTTGGAGAAGTTGTCTGAAGTTGAACGCTCAGAAAGGCGGTCTTTCAAAAGACATTCAGAGCGATAGATTGCTGGAATCACTTTGGTTTTTTTTTCTTCGAGCGGCCTGCTTTTTCGTGCTCGCATCCAGACTGTGGATGGTCGGTGCAGACTCGGCTCGTGCGCTGTGATTTCTCACACCGTCCATGTGACGCCGACAGCAGTTGGCCACCCAAGAGCTCGAATGGTCTCTGCCGCATTACGTAATCCTCTGATCAAACAGTTTGCACAGGCAGAAAATTCTTTAAAAAAAAAAAAAAAGCCAAAGACATATGATTCAGACTGCTTCTCCAGCTTAGTATTTCACTCGTGCACATTCGCCACAGTGGGTTGTTTACAGAAGGTGCAAATCTGCAGCGTGGCAATAGAAAGCAGTTTAGCGCTTTGAGTCTGGAATAACTCGTCCCCTGAGTGAGATTTCGAAGCCACCTTGGGGTCATGTGAGTCTTCATCCGCCCGCTCGGTCGGTAGTGCGGTTAGTTATCTGCGACATGCGGCTCTTCAGGCGCACGTGGCTGTTCAGCGCCGCAGAAGCGGCTCCCCGCAGCTCCCACAGCATTATGCGTGAATGAGCATTTTTTTGGTCTCATTTTAGCTCGACGGATCTTTTGACGAGACGAACATTCGCAGCCCGAGGTGGCAAATGTGACACAAAAACAGTTTTTTTCTACTGAACTCTGCATCACCTGCCTGCTGCTTTTCACTGCAGGTGATACAGTTTGTTTCCAACCACACATCTCGGAAAGCTAACGATCAATTAAAAAAGAACAACAGCAAGAATGTTTCCTTTATGTAAAGATTTTCTTTCGCTGCCAAGAATGCAGGGGACCAGACATGGACAAAGAAGCTGGACATAGAAAAGGCGTGATGTGTTCAACTGTCAGAATGGATAAAACTCCATAAAACCTTCGAAAACGAATAAACCTTTATTCAATAAATAAATGTAAAAAGTGGCTGGAACATCTGAAATGTCAGAAACCTGTTTTACTTCCTAATATTTTAATTGCAAGCAGTACTTTTTTTGTTTTCATTGAAAATTATGATCAAAATGGCATCCAGCATCAACTGTGATCATCGAGAGTAACATCCCAATTATAATTGACAAATTTCGGTCCTTTCGGAGGTTTTTAACTTTTTTTTTATTTGCATGAAAGCTGAATTTTTTAAAAGTCCTCCTTTTTTTCTTTAATGGCCATTGAACTGTTTGAGAGCGGGCCATTCTGTGGTTATCCCACTCAGTTTGCCATCAAGGGCCAGAGCCCGTCAGATGCCAATTTCAGTTAAATCCACCCTGATAAAACAAAATGACTGCAGTATAATGAAAAATATCATGCAATATATTCTTGTATATGAGCTTTAATGTTTATATTTCAAGCAATTTAAATGTATGGTAAATGTATTTTCCTTTCATAAGGGCATCCATCCATCTATCCGTCCATCCATATTCCCCATTCCCACTTCGTGAGGGTGGGGATGACTGCGTGGTAAATCGAGAGCTTTGCTTTGCTTCACAGCTCGGCTCGTCTTCATCACAGCAGTCCGGTACAGTGACTGCAGCGCTGTGCAGTGACCGACAACCTCAGGGTGTCTTACGTCTGTGCAACATTTGCAGTTCATCCAAGAATGCAAGAAAACCATCAACAGTTTACAAATTTAGAAAACATTGAGTCCAGAGCATGCAGCAGGCCTCTGCCGGCTCATATACCATCAGGGGTGTGTATGTGTCTGGATGTCAAATCTTCATAATTAGCTCTGTGGTGTAGTTTGTGTGCATGTAAACACTCATTCTGACATATCCAGACCACGCTCAAACTGGTGTTTTTACACTTGCAACAACTAGATTCTCTCCCACAGGAGCTTAATACATGCACATGCGGGCACACACACACACACACACACACACACACACTCACGCTCACTCTCAATATTCTCGCCTCTGATCATTTTAATGTAGTTTTCTGGGACTGTGACAGAAATCCCTCAGGAAATATCCATGCGCCCTCAGCTATCACAAGCACAGATTCCCACTCCAACCCCGGGGACGGCGTCTCGTCCTGGGTTGACCTGCTCTGTGACCCCCGGCGAGAGAGTGGGACACGGTTTGGGTCCACTGCCACAGCTCCTGCAGGATCCTCAGTGCGGAGAAAATGAAAGGGTGGAGATTTGTTAAATTTTTATTTTAAAGGTCTTCGTTTTCACCATTCCGATCATTCCTACATCTTTTCCACCCGAACTTTGTGTCTGTTTGGTTGATAGCGACTTCATACAAGCAGTTGGTGGAGTTTGAATTGGGCTGATGGAGGGAAAGAGGGAGGAATCAAAGAGAAAAGAAGAGTAGATTGTTGAGTTTCTGCCTCAGCGCATATCTATTAGTCATTACACCACAGCCTGGCCAACAGCTTCTCCGCTGACAGCTGAAGCCTCGACTCAAACCCTCATATTCTCCTCAGCTCTTCATCTCTCCCCATCTTCACTCCGTTTCTTCTGCTCTCCCTCCATCCCTCTCTTGATCTCCCATTTCTCATCTTTCTCCTGCCCCTCTAATCTCCTCCATGTCATTACAGGCGTATAATTTATGAAGTGTTGAAAATGTTCCTCTCCGCTGCACCGTGCCTGTAACCAAGGTTACCAACATGTGAATCAGTATCACTCGGATCACGTGTGAATCTCTTTATTTATTCGTCTCATTTTTAGGTGCAAGGAAGGTAAAATCTTGCCGTCTCGTGTAGTTTGAAGTTGCGGCGTTCAGTCTCTTTTTCCATTAGAAGTGATTTGTGCCTCTAAATGACCGATATTGTTGTCGACTCTCTTGCCGAAGCTCCAGCAACGCGCACGCTCTCACGCGCGCCCACAGACACGCTACGTGAGTCACACAAAGTGCGTCGTATGACTGCATTTGTTTGGATTGCATGTGGGTTCAAATAAACGAACAAGTTCATTCTCTTCTATTTATCTTTCCTCAAGTAAATAGAGAAGTGAGACTACGGGCTTCTTGCCCTTTGTTGCCAGTTTGTCCCATCCAGTAGAGTGTGTGTCCATGTGCGTTTGGTTAAGCGTGTGTGCACGGTCATTGCTAACTCGACTCAAACACTGTGAGAAAGTTCTCAAAGTAAAGGAGCAGTCTGCTGCTTTGGGATGTAACTTTTTCGCCTTGTGGTGTTTTGATGGAAAGCCCGGCCGCCGATTTACAGAGCTACTCCAACTATCTGACGAGTTTTTTCTCATGAGATACACCTGAGTACAAGTCATGTCTGTCAAAAAATGTCATCCTAGTGCATACAATCCATTTATTTTTCATGCGTATTTTTCATTTATCCATCATTCTTTTAGCCTACGATTTTACCTTCCTTCTTTTATTCATCACAGTAACAGTTCATCTGATTTTAGGACTCTTGAAACGCTTTCTCCTTGGTTTCCGTTTTCTACAGAGCATTTTGTTCGACTTTAGGTCAACAAAATACACTTACACTGCAGTATTTTGCTTGCACTGTGCAGTGCTGGAGTGTAGCAGCATTCTGCTGTCACACAATGACACCTGGTGGTCACAAATGGTATGTGTATGTATATAGGTTTGGTAATCTTTTGTTTATTGGTATGATTGGTTGTTTGAGACTCGTAGAAATCTTGAACACAGCTCTTCAGAGGCTTGTTTGTAGAATTTATGGATTTCTAGTGGTGTGTATTGGAGGTGGCCATACATTCCGTACCAGTTGACTCGTCCTCCAGGCTTGTGTGAGAACCAATGGTGACCATAAAATGTATATAGAAACCAAAGGAAAAGCTCAGATATAACTGCTTCATATATGCAAAACGATATCATTCTACGAAACAATGAGCTATTCTTCCTGTTAGTTGATTATAAACCGTATAAACTTAATTAGGATTTGGTTGCATCTTTGTAATAAATTCCACCAAACATTAAAGCTGACTTTGATTTTTTTTTTCTTCATTCAGTCGTGAAATTGTGTTTTAAGATTAAGCTAAAATTTCAAAAAAGTGATCCCTTGGCACCAAAACGCTGCCTTGCGGAAGCTCTAAATAAGAACACATTGGTTGGCAGTGATAGTAGAAAAGGGTCATTTGTTTAACTTTGCGGCATTCGGTCTTTAAACAGCGTATGCAAATAACAACTTCCAGGGTTTCACCGTGACCACAGACATCATATTTATCTTCAGCTGATTCCAGTGATTAAAAGGAACCAGCTCAAATGATTTCAACATGCTGTCAGTGAAACTGAAGTGCTTTGGTCTTTATTTCCATTCCGCTTTGTTGACATCTCCCTCTGGTTAGGAAAGTGCAGTTGCTGGATTTCTGATGGCAAAACAGAGCCTGAAAAATGCTGTGGAAGCACTTGTTTTCCCATGCTCCTCTCTGCTTTGACAGTATCACTGGTGGGCTGAACTTAAACACTCTTTGGATATTCACAGTTTTAACTGAGCTTTTTGACAGAGTTCTGTCGTTGATATTAAACCTGATCTGAACCCCTTTAGCTGTAGGGTGGTTTATGACAGAGATACATTAAAGTATTGAGTGAGTGGACATCCTCCTGTCCTGCAGTGGGAAGGGTTTAAGTTAGAATGGCTGCCAGATCAATGGAGTAATTACCTCCTCTGGACAATTCCCACTTCTGCAGAGGGTAGGGGCAGAACTAATGATGGTTCGAGAACGAGGCCAGAGCGCGGTCACGTGCACATCAATGCTCACTGTCCGCTAATTACGTATCAGGGAATTCAGGTAGGGCTCCGCGTTTGGATACATAAATATCCTTTAGCGTCATCTCAGGAAAGGCCAGAGGTCAGACATTGAACGTTTTCTTCCTGCAACCCTGCAGCCTGGGACAGATTGAAATAATGAGGATGTACAGGACTTGGAGTCAGTGTTTTGGTTGGTAATGATACCAAATAAAATCCATTAATGGTGGTTGGGGATCAAGAAAATCATCAACATCTTTCATTGGAATTTGTCAAAAAGATGAATTTCATCTTTCGGAGATCACCGGGATTTGACATCTCGAGCCGCATCTCATTTTGAAAAAAAAAAAAAAAGAAAAGTCTATAGATGGAATTTGAAGAGACTTTTGGTCAAGCATGTTCCAAAAGTGAGTCAATAAATCAAAATCATAACTGAATTCACAAACAGAAAGCGTGTTTCTCCCTCTTCCCGCATGCTTTCCGTCAATAAAAGTTTCTGATCCTGTTATGAATTCAGAACATCTCTTTGGTCTTGCTGCAGTCTTGACTCCTTGAAGCGTATCTGTAATAAAGCAGAGTTCGACTGCGAGGTAGTCTTTATTAAAAATTAATCAAAAAGGTCTGTTTTAGATCTCGACTTTTGAAATTCATCTCAGAACCATGATTGTCCAGTTAGCAGCAGATGCAAGACATTTCTCCAAAGCATAATATCTTTTACAGATTGTGACTCTGATTGCAGATCTGAAGGCGGTCACCGAAATCAGGATTTATCCGGTTCTGGTCACCATGAGTATCAAGGCAACACTGAAAATACACGCTCGGCATTTTTCCCTTCAGCGGTGTGCTAAATAAATACAGAGCTGTCATTTCCTGGTGTGCCTTTTTCCCTTAAATTATTGAGAAGAAATCATGGTAAATAATTAGTAAATTTAGGATGGACGTGTTTTATTTTTTGTTTTTATTTTAGGGCGATTTTAAAATTTTCAAGTGAAAATGCTAAACTTTCTTTGCATTTTTAGGGCTGTGGTGCTGAGACTGGTGCTTGGAGTCACTGAAAATGCTTTTTTTTTTTTTTTCAAACCGGTGTCCATACACGTCATCTGCACCATTTTTAGCATTTCTGCCATTTCCGTCATTTTCAAAACGTGAAAGAGAAATGACACCGAAATAAAAACGCTGAAACCATGTTTTCAGTTGGAACTCTGTGTAAAGGGGGACTTATGCAGTCAACTTCAAACTGTTTTCGACTTGTTTTACAGCTTATATGTGCATCGTTTTGGACTAAATCACCCGTTGATTGGAAAAAAACAAAACAAATCCAATTGATTTCTGAGCCGTTTCAGACCTTGAAGCATGTGGGAGCAGGAGCTGATTGACAAAACAATGGCCTGACCTGATATACAGGGGTTAATAAAAGCATCGCAGAAAGAACGTCACAATCCGAGCGTCCCTGTGGGCCATCTCCGTTTGTTTACATGGTTTTTTTTTTCATCACCAGAATCTGAATCGACCCGCTGCGTTCTTCTTCACTCCGGTGCCTGCAGGATTCCTCCGTCAGTCAGCCGCGTCGCCGGGTGGCTGAAGGCTGAAGCGGTGATGAATGAGTCGCAGATCCGCGTGAACGCGGCGCCGCTCGGCCCGGAGTAGCCACGAACGGGAGTCCTCCCTGGAGGAAAGGCTCCCTCTGATAAATTGGGGTCTTAGTGCGGAGTGGCCAGTGCTAACAAACACCATTCATCAAGCGCTCATAGGAGCTCGCCTTGGGAGCACGGCCGGCTGTTGAACTGCCAGCGTTTTATTCCATTTTAATGAATAATAAATGCATAATTGTGTTGCTTATCATTAATGAATGTTGTATTTTTACATTCCGGCGCATTTTACCTCCAGCCCGCTCTTAATTGTGTTTCGTTTTTATGTGCAGCACCTCTCTGTTGCTTTGCGAGAACAGGCAACGGCGGATCGATGTTTCAATGGGTGCTCCGTTAAGAAAGTACACAATTAAGTAATCACCCCAAACAAAAGCTTATCGACCCAAACCTGGAGAGAGACGCCCTGTGTCTCAACATCCTGCACAGGTGTTTTTCCTTTTAGGTCAAGCGCAGGATTCAGGAGCTGCGTGTGAAACAGTCCAGGTGATTAATATCCTCTCACAGTCCCGCGGAAACCAAAATTGGTCCTCCACATCGATTCGCCCCGACTCTGAGATCAATGATCATGCGCTGTGATGAGAAAAAAAGCACGTGGCGGCGGCGAGAGCGCACGTATGCGCTGAGGTGCTAGAAACTCTGTATCACAACAACAATCCGGTTTGAGAGGAGGGATGTCTTTGTGTATTACAGAGCGGTCTGCCTTGCTTCAGGCTGCTCTACTTCCTCAACCACTTGCAGGTACTCAAGTGTGTTTGGCGGCCTGAGGAAACGTCTTCCCCTGGTGGCCACCAGCTTGCATGTCGGAGCACGGCTTCATAACCCCCGCTCCTCACCGCTGGCACTTTATAGGCTCATTCTAAAATGGACAGGTACACTTTATTGTTCTGTACGTGAACAGAAGTGTTTCCACTTTGTTTTTCCTTTTTATGTTTCCACTCAATGTAAAAACTCAATGTTTTTTTGGTGTCGTAGACGTTCTCTAGAAACAGCGGGATCAAACACAAGTCCAAACCACCGAGCAAATTCTAAAAATTTCTAAGAAAACATTTGTATTTTTTTCAATTTCAAATATAAAACTAGCCGACACAAGACTCATTGAGAGCTGAGCTGAGCGATCGGCGATGCCTTTGTCCGTCTGAGTTTGTAAAAACACCCATCCAGCAGCTATAGGAGAAATTTTGGGGATCTATGCCTCTATTTTGTACCACAGGGTTTTACTGAAATCGGGCTTCGTGTTGAGTTTGTTGTCATTTTCCACGGTAATTTTTTGGTTTTATTGAAAATATTTTTATTGTTAAATAATAGTTTATTAATAATTTCTATTTATTAATAAAAATATTTTATTACATTAAACATTTCCATCATGTAGACTTTCACAGCACCTTTTTCTTTTTTTAACCAGTTAATGGTTATTTTAGCACTATTTTTACCAATCCAGCCCACTCAGGATGAAATTGGTCTGTATGTGACCCCTGTTGTTTTTTTGTTTTTTTTGGTCTTTAAACCAATGATACTAAATTCTGGTTTGGGAGAGCTGTTCAGGAGAATGTTTGCCATCAGTGAGCTCCAAAGAAAGCCCAGTTAACGAACATCAAAGGAATCAAGTGAATTGTGAGAATTTGGACTCATGCAGGACCGCAGCTTTCTGTGATAGGATCGGACACATCTGTCCCAAACTGACCCACAAAGTCTTTCTTTAAGGTCACCTTCTCGCTTCTGAATATCCAGTCATTCTCTCGCTCACCAAACTGATTTTGCTAACATGGCACATCAGGTGCTTGTAATTTGACACCTGACTTATAGATGTAGAAGTGTTTCTTGCAGAGTCTCAGACCCTGTAACGTGATCTCAAATGGTGTGAAGTGAAAGACTTCATGAAATACAGCCAGTTTCCCGATGGCATTAATAAAGTACACAGGCGCCTTATGTTGATTTATGCAAGTGGATTTATGTCTGCTTGCTGCTCTCCGTCTCTGTCCTAACCTTTTTCTTTCTTTCTATCCCCTAACCCCAACCGGAATTGCAGAAAGTCTCCACCTCTGAGTCTTGTTCTGCAAAGCAAGACAATTGAATTGAACTGGAATTCTACTGGTGTCCAAAAACAAAATTGAATTCTTTTAAGTTGATAAACAAAATATTTTTAGACAAACTTATCAAACAGTCCAATCAAACTGAAGTAATGTGACGCAGCTTGCAGCATGAGATAACCGAACTCGCAGCAAACTCCCAGTTCTCGTCAGTCACGTTGTCGTTCATGTCAAGTTAACGGACTTGTTCTGGCACCCAGTCCAGATGTGGCGGCTCTCCGCCCGCTGCTGCTGTGCCTGGGATGTGCCGTCACTGCCAACGAATTGTCTGAAGACGTGAGTTTAATTGACTAACAGTTAATCCCCAGACAATGACAAAGAAGATTCAGTCATAACATGCACAGTGTGTTTGAGCTGCTGTGGTTCCTATTATGCCTGCAAATGTGCTTTAACAGCAAATGACCATATAAGGACGTCCCCGTGGCGCCGATGTCGGCTGGTGCCAACCTGCTGTCAAACTGAAGATCAGTTTAAAGGCAAAGGAATGACTTAAACTTCATTTTTGATGTTTAGGCTGGCAGAATGTTTCATGCTCACGTTGTAGCCGTGCATTAAACGGAGGACGCAGAAGAGGCTCCCTTTAAAGGAGATGCCTTTCATGTGTTCGGTGTCTGGTTTCATTGTGGCTTCATGGTTTTCTTGATTCTCAGACTGAGGCAACAAGTCTGCAGCACACACCCCTCTCTGTTCACACACTGGGAGTCAGAGTCACATTGCACCATGTGGTAACTCACCCCTCCTTTTTAAAAACTCCCCATAATAAAGCAATTCGCCAATCGCACTGCGGCGCTTCCAGGATGCCATCACTCCCTCGCTCCTCATTGGTTGACAACTGACATTAGGATTCCAGCTGTTTCGCCCCCTCCCCTTTCCCCCAGCCACCCCCCACCCCGCGTGCAACTTCAATGGACGTGCGTCTCCTCCAGTGAGGGAGGGGAGCTGGCTCCCAGGCCGGCCGCTGATTGGCGCGGAGTGCCGCGGCTCGTCGGGGCGGAGTGGCGAAGTTCGGATCCCCCACATCCAGCTGTGCGCGTCTGATGGACGGAACCGAGCCGATCCAGTCTGGAGGAGACAGGAGCCAGAGCAGGAGCGCGACAATGGAGAGGGGAGGTGTTTCTGATATTTAGAAGGTTCTTCTATTCTTTTCTTTTCTTTTTTTTTTTCCCCACTCAAACCCAACAAGGCTGCTTCTCTGACGCGTCTCTGCTGCAAGATGCGCAGCGGCATCTCCGTGGATTCTTAAAAAAAATCACCAATGCGGGAACAAAGGAGAAGAAAGCCTGTGGATGCAACGAAAAGTGTTGGATTTTTAACATTTGAATGAGAAGAAAGGAAAAGGGGACGCCTGCAGCATCAGTTTTTGTGTCTCCTTTTTAAAAGGTTTGCAGCAGATCCGTGGAGGAGGAGGAGGAAGGATTCAGAGAGAAGTTTGCGCGCCGGGCTGCTATTTTTAACCAAAGTCCGCAAAACTCTTCGATTTCGATCCTCACGTTTGGATGGTGTGAAGTGTGGCCGAGTGGCCCTCCGGAGAGGCTTGTTGGACACCGGGGGACGGGGCCTGGGCGCACCGCGCCCGCGGAGACGGACCCGCGCAGCGGCGGCGGCGGAGGCGCACCACCTGGAAACTATACGCACCGATCCCCCCCACCCAGCCGCAAGACCACTCCTCAGTTCTCTTCATCCCTTTCCCTCCTTCCTTCTCGTCAGTCGGGGCTCCTTTTTATTTCTTATTTTCAATTCTCCAGGCTGGTGTGGACTTTACAGCCGCGACTAAAAAGAAACTGATCATGCGATGACTGAGCGCGCTTTGGGCACATCTACCGAGTCCATTACAGGTAATAAACCGAGCAGGAGACGATGCTCTCTGCACTTTTTTATATTTATTTTTAGGGAGACAATGTTGAAAATGAACGTGTTTTTTTGGGTAAGTGATGCTGCGGAAGTTTGGAGCGAAAGAAATGTTGGCTGTTGCGCTGCTACTGCTGCAAGATTTTGGCTTTTATGAAAATGAATGCACGGTTCTTTTTTTTTAATTATTTTTCAGTCAATAAACTTGAATTCAATCCTTCTAAAACCATAAATTGGAATTCCTAAAAAACAGAGAAGATATTCTTCTGCAGCCATCTTCATTTGCGCATATTTTCCCCTTAAAAATAGCCTCCTTGCCACTTGGCGCGTGCACACGGTTGCTTGATTTCCAATATTTACTTGTAATTGTGAGCATATGTGCAGACTGAAGTGTATTTAACTGTTTAAACTTGGGCAATTTGCTGTGAGAAATCACCATCAGCCGCTTTGTGCGCACGATTTTTCCCCCCGTGAGTTTGCGCCCACAGTGCGCACTGGCTCTGCTCAGTCCGCCGCCTTCCCAGATAGATTTACAGTGTCTAATCACGCGTGTATGATCGGCCCTGTCTCCCGCTGCAGGAGGTGAATGATGGCCGAGGATGGGGGAAATCTCTCCGGGGTCCCCGACGCCAGGGACTCGGAGGGTCGCTCCTCTCTGCCGAGGACTTTCATCCGGCTTAACGACCTGTCCGGGCTCGGGAGCGGAGGAGGTGGTGGATGTGGAGGAGTATTAGGAGGACCGTCCTCATCCTCATCATCATCTGGAGGAGCGGAGCGCGGAGAAGTGGTGGCGGCGGTGTTGGAGCCGGCGTCTCCTGCGCCCGACGGGATCTCCACAGGCGGGGAGGACGCGTCGGCGAGCGGCGGGGAGAGCCTCCCCTACCCCACCCTGGCCCCGGTGGTCTTCTTCTACCTGAAACAAACCACCCGGCCTCGCAGCTGGTGTCTCAAGATGGTCTGCAACCCATATCCTTTAAGATTTGTTTAAAAAAACAAAAAGTCTGCGAGAGCAGAGAATGCCCATGCGCAATGACGCACGCTTCCACCTGTGGCAGGTAAGAAACACCTGCTTGATTTCGCTGCTTTTCGTAAAATCCTGGAATTATGGGGTAAGAACTTGGTTTTGACATACTTTACCCAGTGATCTTCACTTTGTGTGCCCATATTAGGTGGGATTAACTGAGTACTGACATATTGAACACTTAATTTATGATGTCTGAGTGTAATTGGATTACTGAAGCGTGCAGCCACAACAGCATCCAGGTTGACCTGGACATCAGTGTCTCACAGAGGTGGGTCACTGAAGTCCAACCTGAGCAGGTAGACGTGCCCCAACAATCAATTTAGAATATACACATGAAATAAAACTTGAAACATGTGTAATTAAAATACTTTAGGTGATTATAGCCCCACAAACAATTACTTAGCAGGGATAAAACCACTCTCAAAGATATTTAATTTTATATTTACATATGTATAAAACACATTTCCAGGTGGTACCAGACTGCAGTTTGTTCCCTTTGGGTGTGAACTGAATGCTGTGTGGGAAGTGTTTGCAGTCAGGAGGTCTAAAAGTCTAAACTTGTTGAATAATTTAACTCGACTTTCAGTTTCAGGATGCTAAAATTATAAAAGCCTACAGTTGAGGCCAAGCCAATGCTTTAACCCACTGAGATAATCCACCAGGATAATTAATTCCTCATTGTCGGAAGACTAAAAGTCCTAATTTACAATTAAATAATTGCTGATAAAGAAAAATTGCAATTTCATTAGAGTAGACTGTACCAGTAGAATAGTGCCATAATAAAGATTTAAAATTTTATGTCAGAACAAAGAAAATTTTAGGGTAAACATAATGAAAACGGCTATATTTTAATGATACCTCCTGGTGCAAAATACAGTGAAATGTTAAGAAAAAAAAAACTGATGCATTATGCAGGTTTTTGAGAACTCGCCCTTTACGCTAATGCTGGTTTGCTAGCTTTACCCAGTGTGTGCGTTACTCTTAAGAAATGTCTTTAAAAACATCAGCGTTTTCTTTGAAATTTTCTTGGTTGTTTGTTGGGCCGATTTGGAAGCCAGTTTTTGCCCGCGAGCCTTATGTTGGACACCTCTGCGGTAGTGGATTGTGTGATCTTCGCGTTTGATTTCTGTACCATATTGCGGGATTCAAGATTCAAACCAGTGACCTTGTGGTATTGAGCTTGCTGTGATCGCCTCCGTCCTTCTGCATGTCATCAATATTAATTTTAACAAAACATATTTGGAGCTGCTGCGAAAGCCTGTCTGTCGATTCTCCAGTAGTATCAGCAAAACGGCATTTTTATGGCACTACTTTTGTTCCCTTAAGAAATTGCTCTCAGCCATTTCCAGAATTTGCCCTCCGCTACACCCACGTCACGCTCCACTTGATGATCCCATCGAGCGTTTGGTACGGTGATGGAAGTTCCTCTGACCTCCCATGCCCGCGGCGGCGCTGAGCTGGGTTATAATTAGCTTATTGACACACACCTGGCGTGTTTGGCCATCGAGCGGCCGCCCTTCCCCTTCCTTCGCAGCGTCAGAGGGCGGAGTCTGTCGGAAGCAGTATCAAGAAGTCGTCCCCTCTGCCTTTGAGACTCTATAGCGACGTAAGACCTCAGGGATCTGTCAGTGATGCTTCATCTCAAGAGTTGTTTTTTTCATCTGAGTATCTGATTATGGTGCCTGGAGCCACTGAGAATGCAACTTTTTGGAAAAGTGGACTCAATCTCCTTGGAAACAGGCGTAAACGCATCTTTATTGAAACAGTTCTGTCCAAAAGTAACCAACAACACCAACTTGTGGCCCAACTTCATCCATGAACGGGCGCCATTTTCAGGTGTTCTGCAACGAAAATGCAAAAAGATGCGTTTTTTTGCTTTAAAAGTTGTGGTGTAAATGGCTCTGGAGTGCCTTTTACTTTATATCCCGCCCTCCTTCCTCCATCACCCACTTGTCACGGCTTTAATTGAAACGCAGTCCGTTCTGCTCCCGCCCGCTGGGGAACGCCGTCCGTGTCGTTGGCGCCCGCTCCTCCCTCACCCTGCCTCCCTTCTTCATTCTTCATCTCCCTGCCGCTCCTCTTCATCTTCCGTCCTCGCCCCGGCTCGCTCTCCCAATGATCACAGCTGATTTCCATGTCTGTAAATGTCACATCTTTTAAAGGTCTCACAAATAGACTTTTCTCTTTTCTTTTTTTTCTTTTTTTTTGTGTCTGTGTGGCTGTGGGAGGAAAGACGATCCTTGATACTATTATCCGAGATGGAGGTTCTCAAACATTTACTCAGCCTGGACCTCTCTCTGCTTAGACACATATTAGAAGCAGCACATTTATATCTGAGGGGGAAAGAAAACGCTCCCAGACGCTGTTTCTCACGTCTGTAGGGGGAAGTCGGTTAGTGGGGATAAAATCCTCTGTTCACAGCATGTGAGGGGTTCTGCTCAGGTTGGTGGGAAATCCATGCAAGTGATAATGTGACAGTAATTCTTTGTCAGCTTGAATTACACGTTCAAACCAATCAAAGATTGGGAATAGTGTGAATACATTTAAATGACTTGGGTTATTTCAACAGTTCTGAATGGTATATGATTTCAGTTAAAGCAAGGGTGTCCAACGCATTTTAGTTCAGGTGCCACAATCGACCGAATTTCCTCTTCAGTGGGCCGTATTGGTAAAATATTGCTAGAATAACCTTTAAACTGAAACTTTTTCCTTGTTGTGACACTGAGTGTACGTGATGAAATTGAAAATGACTACAAATTTGACATGAAGCTAATTTTCTACGGTGAAATGTCCATGAAAGCTTCTGTAACTCACCAGGTGTGCTGTCTTCTTAGAAACCAAAGAATGTCAGAATCTCTTTGGATGTGATGAGCTTGTGTGGTATCGGTCACGGCTTAGCTAACAAGTGCTCCAAACCTCGTGAGTTATCAGAAAGCTCGCTCCAGCGGCGCTCCTCTGGGCAGTTTTGAGGGCTTCGGTTTGTGTCGCATTCATTTTTCCAAACATAGATTTGGTCAGAACCTTCATAGACGTCCTCTCCGTTGCGGACCCCTCAGATCGAAATGGTTGCACCAGATCTCAAGAGTGATTTGAGCCCAACACGTTGGTGTTGACGTTTTGAAGCAACATCTCTTGGCTTGTGTTGCTTGTATTCTGTAACTTATTGAATTCATGCATGTTTTTCTTTTATTTACGCTAAACTGAATAGCTTTGCAGCATTGATGGAAGTCTGTGGTTCACTTGCGTCACGGCTGACGTACCGCGTGCGTCACTGACCACTCCCACAGATGCGTCACAAGCTAGCTTAGTTTTCATTCGAACATGAAATCGGACAACTTTGCAGGATCTGCTGAGCGAACCGGGTTTTTTTTTTTTTTTTTTTCACGAAGCGACCGCCGCTTTGTCATCCTGTCACGGCTTCACGGTAGACCTAATGTCAGACCTGCGCGCCTCAGAGTGGAACGCTGAATGGACTGCTGGGTAATTTGTGATTATGTTTCATGTGTATGGCGTTGCATTCGCCAGCTCCCTGCTTGCCCTTTAAAGTGTATCTGCGCCGATTTAGGAAAAGGTCAGTGATTTTGTAATGCGACGTACCGTTGATGAGATCGATCTGTGTGTGCATGTGTGTGTGCGTGTGCGCCTTTCTCTACGTACTCGGATGTAACTGGGAGCAGCAGATGTATCTCCTGCTGTATTTTTAACTCTTCCTCTCTCGATCCGCGGCCCTCCTCCTCTGCTGCTGCTGCTGCTGCCGCCGCCTCTCCACGCCGTGTCTCTCTCTCCCTGCTCTCCGGTTGGAGAAATAGCCCCGCTGTAGTCGCTCTCGCTCCTGCTATAAATACACATGAACACCAGCAGCAGCAGCAGCAGCAGAGACCTCTTCCTCTGTCTGACTCCGCCGATCCCACAGAACAGGGAAGGGAAAGCCCGACTGATCTCGGGGCCAGAATCCATTCTAAACAGGCACATCCTCGGTAAGCCCTCGGCCTTAGGCGCCCCGCGACCGTTTTCAACAGTCTGAAGTAATTAGGACCCCTGGATGCCTCGCTGAGGTATTTGGAGTCTAATTGAAGACCCCCGGGGTGCACACTCTGAGTGATGTTTTGCCCAGCGCATTGCCTGTGTGAAATTCCCTCCACTAGTTTTATTTTCTTTTTCTTTTCTTTTTTTTTATTTGCTAATGACTCCTGCAGAATCGGTACAGGAGTGATAGAAAGTGAGAGCTTGAGTGTTTTGTACACCGAGGTTGTGTAAGCAGTACTCACACACACATACACACACACACGCTTCCACAGGACTCCCGTAGGTGTCTCCTCTCTGGCGGGGAGCCGGATGTCGTGCCAAGACGACGAAGGGAGGAGGAGGAGGATGAGGGGATTGTTTGGGGATCATGTCCAGTGCTCTCTCCTCTTGATTTAAGCTGCTGATTACACCGGAACAGATCCGCGAGAGACGACACCTGACCACAGCCAGTGTTTATTCATTCTGAATATCAGGCACGTCAAACACATTTCACTTCCATCTTGCGTGAACTGGACCTATAAAATAGTGCAAAAATAACGAAATCGAACTTTAAAGTTTCTCTGTAAACACAGAGGGTGCGTAGTGAAATTGTCTATATTTTGACAAAAATAAACCATTTTAAATCTACACTTTGCTTGGTGGTTTGTGGGCCGAATTGGAGCCTCTTTCAGACCAGGTTTTGTCCCACGAGCCTTATGTTTGACACCCCTGATCAGAGGGAGCCTCATGAATGGCTGATAAATTTCTCCCTGAGGGGGAACGAAGGGATTTCTTTAAAATACGCTGCTCTGACCAATGACAAGTGGAGACTTACTCAGCAGAAAAAATCCTCATCTATTCTTCTTTTCTCCTCTCGTTACTTTCTTTTTTTTTTTTTTACCCCCTTCCTCAAGCTGAGAGCTTCACATTAGCACAAAGAGCGAGGAGGGGCATCTGTGTCATCTTCTACAGCCTCCTAAATCAGGAGATGAAGAAGAGATAGAGAGTGCAGGAAGGAAGAGAACGGAATATAAAGCGAGACAAGATTGTGGAGCTGAGCAGGACTTCAGAGCATTCTTAAAAGGTACAAAAGTAGCATGTCGCTGCCAAAAGCTTCTGTTTCCTCCTGCTGCTCCCAGACTCCCCATCCTCCTCCTCCTCCTCCCGTCTTGATATTTTAGCAATCTTTCTAACATTTCCAAAATCTTGCACATGGATGCTGAGATGTTGCATTATTGCCACTATGAGGCGCCAAGAACACTGTGAGAAATGTCAAGAATGAAAAAAGTCAAGATCAAAGCTGAGATGCCGAGAAATGTAGGTTGATTAAAGTAAAATGTCCAAACCAGAAAGTCTGTCTTTGACATTTTGGGGAGAAAAGGAAAAGTTTGAGAATGAAAACCAACTTGAAGTTGGGAGTGTTTTTAAAGCAGGAACTCGGAAACTGAGGATAATACATTTAAATATTTACAATGATGTCAAAAGAAAAATAATTCTAAAATTAGAGAACTGGAGATTGTTGTTGTTGGAGATTGTTTTGCTGAATATTGTGGCCATCGCTCGGTGAAAATTTGAGAATTAGGTCAAAATGTTGTTGACAGATACAATATCAATACTATCGATTTGTCGAAAACCAACCAAGGGAGAATGTATTTGAGTCACATCTATATAAAATAAAGGAAACCCACAATTTTATGAGAAAAATGTCCCATATTCCTGTTACTGTATTTCTTTAACATGTTATGAGATGATGTTTTTCTAAAACAAACCCAACAGTCCACTTCTGTTTGCTGGCGGGTTTCTGTGAACTCTGCTGCTTCATCCAGAGACTTTATTTGATGAAGTACTCAGTTACTTTAAGCGTGCCAGGCCCTTTCACTGCATCTCTGGGCGTGGGCGTACGGAGGGTCTTTAGCCTGCGATTCATGTGTCTTGCCGAGCATGTGATGCGACTCGCATGTATTTTGCATGCAGAGTGCTCGCCGCGAGGGATCTGCCCGCCGTGCGTGCGTGCGTGCGTGCGTGCGTGCGTGCGTGCGTGCGTGCGTGTTTGTGTGTACGTTGAGCACACAATCACATGAAAAATTAACCACTGAATCGAGCACATGCTTGAATGTCTCTGAGCAAGTTTTGACATATTGGGATAATTTCCGAAGCGGGCGAGTCTGCCGGCGACGTCGGAGCTCCCCGGATGGGAAGCAGAACGTGAGCCGATCGGCGTGAAATCAAGACAAAACTAAAACCACAGACGGTTCGGAGTCGACGCTGCAGTTTTTGTATACTTAGTGTTTTCACTGTGGGAGGATGAGCCCGCTCTTGAACCACATTGTGGCCCCTGCTGAACCCCCGACAAGAAAAGTTGTTTTCCTCTGTTTCCATGGAGATTGAGTCAGAACGTTGTCAGGAAGTTTGAATTCGTTCATTTTCACTTGAAAGTATTGCGTGAACAGGGCCCTGGTCACTTTCCCGACATCGTCTAAGCTGTTGCAATCTGTCCAAGACCATAACGCAGCTAATCAGTCCAGACCTGTTCCCCCTTAACTGAGTTAAAGGTTTTTAGATTCTGGAAATTATTGGGACACGTTCTGAAAATGTTGAGCCACGACGACAAATGCTAACCCCTAGATGGAGCAATGCTCATCGGACTGCATTCTGATCTGATTTGAAGCTTCAAATGTGCTTCTTTTGTTTTCGACAAATGAGGGAAGCGTGCCCTCCGTGACACCTTTCGGTGTCGGCTCGCCTCGGTCGACTTCAGGACGGCATTTTCCCTTTTCAGCAAAAGAAAACTAAGCGGCAGAGCGAAAACTTACATAACTGCAAACCAAAGAACTCTAATGAGAACACAGCCGCGGACAAAAACATTCTGCTGGTATTCATGGAGGCGTGTGCGTGTGGGCGTACGGGTTTTGTTATTGTGCCTGAAAAAAAAAAAAAAATCTTTGTTACATTCAGAACTTAATGCTAGTTGGAAAGATTCAGTGCTGTTAGTCACAGAGCCTTTGCTCTTGGCACCGGCAGAAGGAAATGAGTGAGCGTTGATCGCGTCCCTGTCCAAGCACCAGTTGCAATATTTACCAGAATAATTGCAAGGGATGTTTTTGCTGTCTATATCTTGCCGCCTCTGTCTGTGTGATTTAATCCGCGAATAACATCTGCTGCTTAACGCACATCCACCGGCTCCGAGGTTGCTCCGAGCGGAACGTTTTCCCTCCGCTGAACTCGGTCCAAAACACTGATTCACTGAAAACAGTGATAGATCGGTTTTCTGGCAGTGACAAACTCCCGACACACTATACAGTATGTGTGTGAAGCTCAGTGATTCAGCCGCAGCCTGCTGGAAGTGCCAATTATTGATGCATAACAGAAGTGACAATCAGAAGGAGAAGGCAGGGAGGCCGAGGTAGAGCTCAGACTGCGGCGAGGTGCGAGTAGACGGCTCGGTACGAGGCCCCAGCTTCATGAGGAGCTTAGTTTAAGCTGTTAAAGACAAAGAAAACCTTTCTCCGTGCTCGGCCTGCCGCTCGTCCTTCCACCGTACCGGCGCTACGGTTTCAACGTGTTAGATCATTACAGCTTGTGCCCGCACACCTGGGATTGGGTAGGGATTGTGTCCGACTAAAAGCTCTCCGAATTTCTTTCAGGGGGGAAATTGCTGCTGTTCGTAGCGCAAACATTTCTCTCAGATAGCCATGAAATGCAAGTGTTAAATATACGGTGCAAAAATATCCCCGACTGATTGATTTTTTTTTTAGTCTCGCCATCGCTGATGCAAACGGAGCTCGAAGTTACAAGAAAGAACATTGAGCTTTCTGCAATTGGATTAAGCATGGCTACAATGCACCTAACTGAATGAGTTTATTTCACACTTGATCAATACCACTCCCCCAGTTTGGTGTATCGCAGCGTTCTGCAGACTTTATGGCTGAAAGAGCCATTATTGCTAACTCCCCACCTCATAAATTTGAGTGGAGCCACGAAATGTGTAGTTCATGCTGCAATCGTGAAATTTAAAAAGTACAACGAAGAACTGCAGACGTCTTACTGTTGTGCCACAGTTTTGACTAAAACTAGAAATTTTGGATGCTTCTGCTGCTTTTAGACATTTTGAGCCAGTTGTGCCTGATGGGGCAAGTTGGAAAGGGATGACGTATCGTTAGTATTCTGACAGCTGTATCATCCACTATACCTATTGTACAAAAAAAAAAAACTGAACAGAAAATCTTCTATTTCCAAGAAACGTGGCCCTTTTCATGTATTATTCGATAATTGGCTGCAGCGATCACATTTCCAACTGACCTTTATTGAATTATTGGTAAAATGTTAGCGATGAAAGGCAAAACCAGTTGCCTTTTATAGCATCTAATTCACAACACTGCTTACATTTGACATGTGTTTCTATACACAGGCTGATGGGTGGAGTATCACATTCAGAAATTCCAAGGAAAATAAAGCAGCGTTGCGATTGGAGAGTCTTGTAGGTGAGCAGATCTTGACGTTTGCTGAAAAAATGCGAACACGTGAGCGTCCCGGAGTCAGCGGCGGTCCGTGAACCGGCGCTGCGGTTTGGCCCGTCTCTGGTAGACACATCAGGACCTCTCTGGTTACCCGCCACAACCCGGCCTTTTTCTCCTCGCGTGTTTGAGGGCCGGGGCCTGACAGCTGTGAGTTTTTTGGCGGCAGAAGCCCGGCTAACCTGATACGCACCCGGTGAGACTCCAACCACAATGACTCAGGGGTAAAAACCATAAACTCTGCAGTGGAGTGCCAGACAGCAGCAGGAAACACTCTCACTGTGTGAGCATGTGTGTGTGTTCGGATGATTGTGCACCAACTTGCTTATTTTTTCCCCCTAGTAGTGTCACTTTCTCCAACACCACTTCACTCACTCTTGCTTTTTGGTGCGCGTCGCGCTCCTCTGTGATTCCGCTGCTCCATTTTAACATATTAATGTGAACCCTGTAAAAACCACAGACGGACCTCTCACAGGCACGAGGAGCGAAGAGCAGTGAAATCCGGAGCGAGGCAGGGAGCTTAGACTTTTACAGATGTGCTGACTTCAAGAGCTCTTCTGCGGCTCTGTAAAAATCCCTCCGCTGACTGTGTTTGCGTCTCGCCCTCTCGTAATCTCCGCTTTCGCCCCTCGCCGCGGCATTGCCATCCTCCTATTGTCTGGGGTTTGAGACGCGCCGTCAACTGCGTGTTTGCGTGTGTTTCCATCCAGACGGCAAATTTCTCACCGATTTGAAAATCAATTATTTGTACCGGGAGAGCAATTAGCGCAGATTAATCCCAGCGGTTGATTAGCGTGAAAAGAAAGAAACAAAACAAGGCCCTGTCACTGTCATCTGCAGCAAATCATGAGGAGCGGTGGTTTGGTTAAGTAAATGGTCCAGTCGACTGCTTGCTTGTTTTGATACACGGTTTGCAGGGTGGTTAGTTGGCGGCGTGGTTGGATTGTTGTGTGTTTTCTGTTTGCGTTGTTGAATAAATTAAATCACGGCTCGTCAGTTTATTGACGACCTCACTGGTTGGGTTTGGGAGCTTGTTGTCTGCTTGGACTGTTCACCCAGAGAAAATACTTACAAACAAGCTAAAGGTATAATGAGCTGAATTGAAACATATGGTTGAGGAGCTGGTTTGAGTGGTCCAATCTCTGGTTCGCTGAAAGCTGATATGGTTTGATACGTTGTGTTGGGTTTTTGTTGGTTGACTGCTTGGATCGTTGGTTTTCTGTTGGAGTTCGATGAATGATGGCTTAATTTATTATTTTATGGGTATACGCCGTCATTCTTGCCTCCAAACTTCCCCATTCAAAACTGTCAGTAGATACCAATATAAATTTGGAACAATATAACTCAATGTAACATTTTCCTGGACTGGTCATGTGACTTGTTGCCATCGTAATAGTTGAAGTGGTCGGTTAACAATTTAATAGTCCGCTGCAGCTTCATGAGTTAGTTGCCTTCCGTAATTGTTTAACTTTGTACCAAGCTGTCTCATAAATTGGTTTACTGAATGGGTTTCAGGCTTGGTTCTTTTTTATTTGAGGTTATTAACTAGTGTTTAACTTTATTTGGGTGTTGTTTGATTCGGTGCTAGTTGAGTGAGTCAAGTAGTTAACAGCTTCTGTTCAGCAGTTAATTCAACAACAGTCTACAAACAGCAAGCAGTTACAAACAAATGGGTAAAATATACAGTAAGTTATTTGAAATGGAACCGATTCATATTTCTTGTGTCCAACCATATTTCTTGTGTGGTTGGTTAACTGTAGAGGAACTGGACATCATCCTAAACAAGGTGCATGTCGAGGCTGAAAAAATATGTAGGAAATTCAGTGTCACTGCAATATGATAAAGCAGTAACCGAACTGCGGTGAGACTCGGTGGATATGTCAACTTACAAATGACAGGTGGTAAGACGAAGTGCTGATACCGTTACTCCTCGTTCCGATACATCACTTAGAAATAACTGAAATACTTGTTTTTTTTCGCCCACTGTGTTGTAATGAATTAGCAATGTGGACACACCCCACTTGTATTTATGGATCTTCAGATATTGTCCGAAATACAAACATTGTAACTACTGGAACAAAGCAACGTTCTGTCTATATTTCTGACGTTTCCCTTTTCCGAGCTGTTTTTTTTTTTTTTTCAGCTCCCTCCTCCTCTGGGCTGTTCCGTGAGATGGCTATAAGTTTATGTAGGACTCCGTCCAGGGTTTTCCTACCAGCTTTTTCTCATTATGTTTCTGAAGAAAGGCTGGTGCTTGACTGCCTGCAGTGGCAGCAGAAATGGGGAGGCGGCGGCGGCGGCGGCGGTGCATGAGGAGGATGAGGACCAGAGTGGGCCAGCTAAGGAGCTTTATCCTCAAGGAGTGCCGTCATATTGGAGTCGCCTCCTGAGCCGCATCACAGCTTTAAGCAGCGGTAATGTGCTTCGGCTTCGTCATCCTAGGGAAAAAAAAAGAGGCAATCTGGCTCGTAGATATTGTGGGTGGTGCGTCAGTTGTTGTATGCAACGCCGAGTGAAAAATCAGTGGGTATAGGACATAAACCACTGGCCCCAACTTGTTTCTGTAACTCCCCAGTTCGTACACCGACTCGAGCAGTTTCTGCGATAACCTCCACCTCCCCCCGCTTTTTGTCCCGGGGTGTTCTTTTCTCCCAACTCGTGTAGATTGATAAGGGATAAGACAGCGAGCAGCACGGCAGAAAGGATGCCACCCGCTGACAGAAGTGCCCTTTTTAGGCCTTGCTACTGACTCCGGGCTCAGGTGGCACTGACACACTCCAGACCTGACCGCCGGCCTTATCTCCGGACAAACAAACAGTCATTCTCGCACACAGTTTCTCAAGGAAGGGGGGGGGGGGGGGGGGGGGGGGGGGGGGGGGGGCGCAGACATGCTGATCCAGCCCGCTGCTGTCCATAACTCACATCTTTCTCGGCTCCAGTTCCAGGTTCTTTCTTTCCTTTCTTTTTTTTCTCTCTCTCTCTCTCTTTTTCTCCGTTCTCCTGTATCTCCACTGCGATCGCTCTCTGTCAAGCCATCAGGACACTAATCAGGATTTTCCCGGGGAGTCTGGGCGAGGAGTTGGGGGGGGGGGGGAGGAAAAAAAAAAAGGAGAGAGAAAGAGATGTCTTATTATAGATAACAAACGAGGGATATAAATACCTCTGGGTTCGGAGCAGCTTATGTAAGAGTCATGATATGTCCGCCGGCCTCTCAGCCAGGCATGTGCGCAAGATCCTGCCTGCAACGTCTGCATGGCTCGCCCATATCCATAGCTTCTGTAAAAAAGAAAAAAAAAATATCTACAGCCTCACATTAGTAGTAATATAAAAGTAATATATTACAACAGCAGATTGCATGATAGTGATTTACTCAATTAGTGTTCTGACTCCACATCCTGCCCGAGGCCTTGCCGCACAGTTCGGATTAACCGGGGAATTGCAGGTATTTATAGTGCATATTTAATGACGTTTAAGACCTTTTTAATACCACTAAA